>NW_004797299.1:2271107-2272343 GCF_000002075.1 Aplysia californica
AAGAAGAAGAAGAAGAAGAAGAAGAAGAAGAAGAAGAAGAAGAAGAAGAAGAAAAAGAAGAAGAAGAAGAAGAAGATATTACCTACTACCCTACTGCGCTCTATTAAATAGATTTTTAACAGTTGCGATAAGCCTTTTGATTTCAACTAAATCACAGAATATCCATAGTATGTGTCACGACACTGTGGAATCAGGCACTCGTTGATTTTTTGGGGCACGTAGCTTCTGAAAGCGTGTTCATTTGCCTTACTTTCGACTGAAAAGAAATAGTATCTAAGTATCTTGAATAGAAAACAAAATAAATGCAATGGGCCATAGGCACATAAAGGCCTGTAAATTCTACGTGCCCGGCAGCGAAGAGCTAAGCCATTAATTTTCAGCACATTATAACTTCTTTCAATTTTCTTAGACTCAAGCCTACTTAATAGTGCTGATTTTCCGCCTTTTCAACTTCCATATAATCATTAAGTAGGTAAAATTTATTTAAAGAGTTTTGATTTCACTGGGACATTTTCTTGCCTCAGCATGTATTCATGTATTTATTGTTTATTGATTTATTTATTCATGTATGTGTTGTTTATTACTCAGCCTTCTACTAAAATCATTTCATCTCATTATGAAAACATTTTAGTAACCACTGCCAAAGGCCTTCTCACCTCGCGATGGGAACCTATCACTCACCCTCCTTCTATTAAAAGCCTTCACGATCCCCATCTCCTGCAGATCCTGACTCAAATCGAGAACTTCGCTCTCGATATTGAATTTCGGCAAGACGACCTTGACAGATTCAGGGGTCAAATCGGAGAGCAGCACTTCCAACGGGTTTTGCCCTGGGTCCTCTGATCCGGTGACAAACTCCATAAGCTCGGCTATGCTGGAGGAGTTGTGAGGCAGCATGATGTACATGGCTAGCCTGTCTCCTTTGTATGGCAGCTCCACGACCTCCATATTCTGTCTGCTGGCGTACCTGAGGACCCACAAGACGAGTCGTAGAAATAATTGTTCTTTATGTGTTTTTTGTTCTGAGAATTATATATAATAGTTCGCCGCTATCAACACGGTTTTGAAGTTTTGGAGAATCTCATTTTATACACTGCCTGCCAGAGAGAGAAAGAGAGAGTGAGAAAAAGGGTGGATGGATACATACATACATACATGCATACACACACACACACACACACACACAAACACATACACACAAACACACACACGCACGCACGCACGCACGCACGCACG
>NW_004797299.1:2273803-2279422 GCF_000002075.1 Aplysia californica
AGGGATTGTTCTTTTTGTTGCTGCTGTTGTAGTTCTTGTTGTTGTTGGGTTTTTGGGTGGGGTGGGGGCTTCTTAAGGGGAGTTTTTGGTTTTGATTTGTTTGGTACGTTTGGTTGTTGCTGTCTTTTGGGGGGGTTTTGTGTTTTTTTTTGTTGGGTGGTTTTTTGGGGGGGTTTTCATGACAGACAAACCTGTAAACCTGCGTATTTGACATCATTTGCATATTTCTCGGGGCACTATTGGCAGGCTGGAACTCCTGTAGTGACGTCCTTCGGCGGTCAAACGGGTAGGCCCAGCTGGCGTTCAGGTAGATGGCATTGACCAGTACCATAGAGGTGGAACGTCCTATAGACCCGGGGGCGATCAAGTCTCGGATCTTCCCACCTGTCGCGTTGGCAACCCAGTTGTTGATGGCTTGTTCTGGGTTCCTCAAGCTGAACGTGTCAAATTTGGCCAAATACATCTGTTGGACCTGTTGCCTGTTTTTGAAAAATAACAATAACAGTAAGTTATCTAGAAGTTTGAAAGTCACAAGACACATCGTACTGAAACGTGCACAGCATGCATATTTTAAATAGAGTATTGTAAATGTTTTGACCCCCCCCCCCCCCACCTCAAATAAAAAAGCTATTCTTGACGCATTCATTACACCATTTAGAAATCTGACACCGGGAAAAAAGCAACCAAAAATGAGATCAGGTGAATGAGTCTCGTTCCGGGAGTTTGCATATCTGAGATCAAAACAAAGATCTTATTTTTTTCTTAGACTTAGAGGTCACTATCAGTTGACGAAATGTGGCTTACAGCGAAATCATCCTGACACGTTTCTAGTTCAGGATTAGGATGATAAAACCCGTAAAGTTCTAGTTAAATATGGTCCCCTATCATAGAATATTATGTTAAAATCATCTTTTGAGCTTGATGTTGCAGCTATTCTTATATTGGCACAATGAACAATGGAGACCTTAAGTATTCGCAGTTGGGTCAAGGACGTTCCAAATGAGGACTTCAACTTGACATTTGCCAAAGAACCATTACATTAAAATAAAAAAAGGAGTGAGAATGCAGACAAAATCGGAGTAGGCCTATCAAAAAGTAACCCGCATATGAGAAACAGGAATGCTAAAAGCCTAAGAGAGGAGGGGTTAAAGAGTTTTAGCAATAATTATCTTCATGTTAGTTCAACACCATTTCGACTTCTGTCTTATACTGTTCCGGAAAAAAGTTATGCTGGCTTGATTACTGAATACTGGATGCGCAAGAAGACTACCACCAATGTGAGGTAAACGTCTACTTATTTTTATATAGGTTTCTAGTTTAAGTTAAACTTTAACTGTGAACACAAATTTTATTTAAACATCCAAACAAAGACAGAAGACGTCTAAAGTGAGCTACTTTGCAACAAATCCATAATCCGTAAATTATGTTTTATTTTAATGTATATGTTATTATGCCCATCCGCACAATTTAGATCATTTCGGATGTGGGCTCTGACCGGGTTGAAAGAAATACAAATAACCCAGCGGAAACTCCGAGATATTTGATATTTTAAAAATCTCCCTACACCAGGAATCATAGTCAGGTAATTTGCGTGTTGTGACGGCGAGGCGCATAGCCACTACACCACAGAGGCAATATGTTTCACGACGAGGTGGAATCAGACGATCGTCAATTTGGGGCATATCGATTTATTGGTCTCATCTTAGGTTGTTCATGTTTCATGCTTTAGGTGAAAAAAATATCAATTTATCTTGAATAGAAGTCGTGATATTTGCGATTGAAGGAGATGGGGTCGCCTGGTTTCAGAGGTAAAATTAGCGAGAAAATGACCGCCAAAATTTGGTTACTTCCATAGCTCAAGAGTCCTTGGAAACTGCAAATTTACATTTTTGTGCCTTTAATCAACGTTGTCCCATAAAATTCAAAAATAGTAAAAGTGTTTCTAAATGGACAAACAAGGTGTTTCAAACTGGCCGAAAAATGCTTGTTTCTTCGATTTCTTTACTTTGACGAGCGCTTGATTTCACCACCCCGCATTTCATAAACCATACCTGAACGCATCTTCCAGCGGTATATTTGGCTTGACAAAAACGGCGTTTGCACTTGATACATGCACATCTCTGTGGGTGTAGGACAGTGACGTCAGCAAGGCGTGGTAGGCACGGTGCTCACGCCTACGGCGAAGCCTGGCTCGTCTCAGACCTGGGGACAAGGAGGACCGGCGTCAGTTTAGGCTCTTGTTGTATTTGGAGAAAGTTTAGACACCATTCTGGTAAGAGTTTTTAGGGAAAGTAAAGATGTTACTAGTTAGTTAATTTAAACTCGAGTATTTGAGGAAAGGGATCACAGCAATATAGAGTATATAAGATAAGTAAGGACGTCAGGTTTTGAAATCAGTTTGAGTTAACCTCGTCGACACTGGTTTATAAGACACTAATTGTGTTATTAAGACTTTCCTTTGATTTATTGTTATAATCGTATGCTGAGGATGCTAGTGATCTGGTATACACATATCCGGGAAGAGATATGATGTTCCTTAATATTTGCGTTCGTTGTTGTTTGTTGTTGTTGTTGTTGTTGTTGTTGTTGTTGTTGTTATCATCATTGTTATTGTTGTTGTTGTTGTTGTTGCTGTTGTTGTTGTTCAGACCAGAAACAAGATGAAGAATTGATGAGACTTGAACATTCAAAGGAGTTCAATACAATTGGGAGACCTGCCTAGAGACCGGAACATCTCCCGTTGAGTTCTCCCCCTTGCGCCGATTGACGTCATTGTCATGGCGGTGTGCACACTGAGAGGCGAAAATACTGCGTTTGTCATTAGCTGTGGATGTAATTTTGCAAACAGGGAGAGGGCGAATGGTGTGCTGGCGTTGGACAGCCGGTACACCAGTCCCATCGTGCGTCTGTCCAATCTGGTGGGCGGTCCGTTGGGAATTCTCCTCGCGTTCCCGCGTCCTCGTCCTCTGTTCCGACCCCCACGACCTCGGTCTCTGTCCCTGCGGCGCGATCCTGGACGACCCCGTGATCCCATGCCGTCACCTCCTGAGTCTGCTATACGTCCTTGGCGAGCGCTGGGGATATCAGGAGATTTGGTTTTGGGGGTTATTTTTTTCTGTTGTTTTTGTTTTTGTTTTGTTTTTTTAAGTTTTTAAAATTGTATTTACTCGTGTTTTACGCCTTCATCGACACAATTAAGATAAGATAAGATAAGATACGATAATACTTTACTATCCCAGAGAGAATTTTTTCTTGGCTGAACAGAACCATAAAAACACATGCAGGTATACATTAAAAAAAACTAAATTAAATATTACTCTCCTTAAAATTCAACATGAAAAGAGAAGTAAAGCCGACAAAATATTCATATCACATCAGATGCTTCATTCAACCACATGCAGGAATTTGATTACAAGACCTCTGGAGTTATATACTAGTAGATGCATACTCTAAAGAGCAATACACATTATGCTTATTCTGACAATAGCCTTTTGCTAGACGGTAAAAAAAACTTCTTTTATATCTGTCTTTCTTTGTTTTTGGAGGTACATATCTGCCCCTGCGTGATCTTACAATTTGCTTGGAAAGAGGGAGTGAAGGGTCGTGTATAATGCTTTTTATCTTTTTTTCTTTAATTGTGGTGTTATACATTTCATCAATTCTATTAAAACCATATCCAGATATCTTGCTGGCTTTCTTAATGGTTCTGTCAATTTTTTATGTATCTTTCACCTTACAATTCCCAGCCCAGCAGCAAATACAAAATTATAGCACGCTTTCAATCATAGACTGGTACAAAAGGGACATAATCGTATTATCAACACGGAAACTTCTTACTTTCCTTAAAAGGAACATTCTTTGTTTTACCTTTTTATGCACAAGAACAGCGTGGGGATGCCAGTCAAGTTTGTTATCGATTGTTACGACAAGATACTTGTAAGAGCTTACTACCTCCACGTCCTCATCTTTAATAAATAATGGTTGCAATTGGTCTTTTTTTACTCTAAAGTCAATTATTAATTCCTTTTGTCTTTTTTACATTTAGTAAAAGGAAGTGGTTATCACACCGATTTGTAAATACATTTACAGCGTCCCTGTATTCATTCTTATTTTTTGTTATAAGGCCTAATTTAGATCACTTAGGATTGCCAGGGTCACCCAGGCAGAGTGGGATACGGTATTAAAGCAGATAGATGGCGTTATTCGACCTTAAAAAAGAACCCAACCTTTTATCATACTGGAATTGAATTCAGTCCTCTACATGTAACGACAAATAGCGTAACTGCTACACCAGAGACACAAACTGATATAGAGTACACAGGGTCAGAGTTTAGTTTTAGTAGAGGTTTTACGGAGCTCGCAACTGCATTAGGTCATTGTGAGCTCCAGAACATTAGAGGTGTAACAAGAGAGTAACGAACTTTGAAAAGAAGAAGGGGAGATAAGGACGATAGATGTTTGATAGGAAAGAAGAAGCAAACCACACCAGAGCACCCGCCAACCGCCCACGTGCCAGAGTTGAATTCAATAGATGACGAGTGGACATGAATACTGCTGGGATGGGAAAGAGATCGGAGAAATGTAAGTATGTGTCGTTGGTTGTTTGTCGGTTTGTTGTTGGGTTTTGTTGTTTGTTTGGTGGGGGTTTTTTGGAGGGGGGGGTGCAATGAGGTAAGGGTCGGGAGGGGGGTATGGCGGAAGCTGCTGCAAAAGCATTTTTCCGCCGTTTACGTAGGAACGAACCCGCAAGATATATAATTTAATATAAATACAAGTACATAGCAAAACAGGACAGGTATGAATTTTTCCTGGTTTGCAGTTTAATATTTTCGGATGTTGAACGTGTTGACTTCGGTGGTAATGAATTTTGTTCACATTTTCAGTTGCGTTGTATATTGACTGGCTTGAAACTTCAAACAAACAAAACATACACTATATAAAGAGTTTACCTTAGAAATCTTCCTTATAAATAGTTATAGATATTTTCTGCAGCAAACGGATATTTTCTTTTTACCTCTTTTTATCTTTTTTGAAAAAACAAAAAAACAAAGCGTCTATTTCAAGACAACGAGAGACGTTCAAGAATGTTCTTCCAGTAACATTTCCAAAGCAGCATTATCGATTCATATTGCAGCACCATAAAGTGTTGACCTCATTCTTTTATATTTTTGAAACTATATAAACTATATAGGACTAAATATATAAAGTAACAAATTAAGTTCAAGTTCTCGCGACCTCGGTGCTTTCTTGTCCTATCTCCTTGTTTTTTACATTGAAAATGGGACTTTTTCTTAAGCTCATTCTTTGTTATGGACTGTTTTCACTGTAATTAAAAATGGAGATGTGACAAGAAAACACTGCGGTCGCGTTCTGGCGAAGTCTGAAGTTTTCTCTTCTTTATTAGAATCTCTTTTCTACTCCTTTTCTTCTTAAACAGCACTGACCTGTCGGTGGCACCGATCCACGAGTTGCCGGAGATTGCTCGCTGAGCGCTCCTGACCACTCTCAAGAGAGGCTCGTCCATGAGGCTGCCCTGGTCTCTCTCATCATCGGTCTCGGCACTGGCGTACAGGGCTGCAGGAAGAAAAAGAAGAAGAAGAAGAAGAAGAAGAAGAAGAA
>NW_004797299.1:2280046-2283968 GCF_000002075.1 Aplysia californica
GAAGAAGAAGAAGAAGAAGAAGAAGAAGAAGAAGAAGAAGAAGAAAAAGAAGAAGAAGAAGAAGAAGAAGAACGACAACAAGAACAACAAAAATATTTATAATAATTTTTTATCACCATCATCATCATCATCATCATCATCATCATCATCATGGTTAAGGTCTGGGATTTTTTTAACCTCAAAATTTACGAGTTTGAGCCCACCTGGGGGGAAGTTTATTATATAGACACTTGTCGCCTTTCTGATGCTGCCCTGCTTCCCATTCAACTTCTGTTAGTCTTAAACTTAAGCCTAACCTTTGAGGAGAAAGGCGTAAGTAGTTAACATGACAGTAATTAGATAAAACTACCACATTTTGAAGGGACAATATTGTATATCATCCTTAGAAGACTCCCCCTTTTTGTGGCTAGAAGGCATCACTCATGAGTCCTACTTCCTTCCTGTCCAGATTACTTACGACCAGATCGATAGACAGGGTCATCAACGAGGAGTGTTAAGTAAAACAAAACTGAGGGCAGGCGGAGATAAGGCGGGAAGAAGGCGGTGGCGATGGAATAAACGTACTCTCAGGAACCCATGCAGCTGCATAACCAACAAAATTTTAGATTGGAATCCACTGGGTGAGAGATCGAAGAGAAGGCCACGTGGTACTTGGAGAGAACGATGTACAGAAAGTAGGGAAGACATAGAATAATATCAAGAGGCAAGCCCAAGTTTGTGAAAGGTGGGATGTGTATGTTCGTGGCCTATACCCTGACGCAGGGGAAGAAAGGCAGTGGTGATGAAATGACTGTTTACTCGTAGAAGATCAGTGCACACAAATGTCCAATCAGCAGAAGATTAAAAGTTATGTTGTTGCATATTTTGAATCATGACACAAAATTCAGAAACAGGAATTTCCGTTCTCTCATAGTTTGCATGCAGTCGCCTGCCTTTTTATGATCAAAATAAAAAAGAAACCCAAAAAAAATATGAAAAAATTGAAAAATCTGTTTGAATATGGAAGTTATGCCTCCTCTCTAGTAAAGTACACAGAAACAGTGCATCCTCAATGAGGTTATGTTTCAACGAGCTTCTCTTGACTCAAGCTCAAAATCTCAAGTGCATTCCAAGTAATAAAGCCCAATAAATGACCCGTCACAATGACCGAAACGGTAATGATAATAGCAAAATGGTAATCTGTCTCAACATAATGAAGTGATAGAAACTATATTATATTGAACTTTTTTTCCTTTCACTGTTGGTGTTTTACGCTCCATTCGACACTGTAAAGATCAGTTAGAAGGCAGGCTTAGCTCAAATCTGTCCCGGCCAACATGCCCTAAGAGTCACACATCATACAAGAAGAAAGACTGAGACACTCTACGAAGATGGTCCCCGTTCACTACAGACTCCGGTTCCAAAGAAACATCGATCGACAAGTAATCATTACGGCTGGCAAGACATAATGATAAGATCCTCACTTCACGCTGTGCATTTTGTCTTTTGATTAGAAATTATACTTCTCTATAATTTTTCAATCATTCAAAGGCTTATGTTTCTAAAGTTCGAACGAGAGCACAGTTGTTCAGGAGTTAATAATTCGGTTTGATCACAAGACTAGTTTTTAAAAATATAAGAGATGATTTAATGGTGGGCTGTGGCGTCAGTCAGCCTGTATTGCCAGAGCTCAATAAGTTACGTCATGCTTTACTTATTTATTTTTTTCAAATATTCCAGTACAATTTTTAGAACTTCGCTTTATCTCTTTTCTGGCGAATTTAGACGTCTTTGACACGGATATAAATAAATTAATTAATTAATTAATTAATTAACAGGTGTAGTTAAGGGTTCTACGTCTGTTTCCTACAGTAGGAATTTGTGCAGAGATAAAGCAATGAATTGTTTAATCTATTGAGGATTCCTAGGTAAGGATTCGAGCCTTCTGCGTCTTAAAGAATTAATATAACATTATTTACTCATAAGGGTTCTTGATCCCAACCAGAGAAGAAATTGTCCTCAAAATGAAATAAAGAAAGTCTGATTGTTGAACAACTGAAATGTTTCACATCCTATGGACACATCTTCGATCAGCTAACCCAGGGATGAGAAACGTCCCAGCAGACAGAGGGGGTATTCAACAAGGTAATATTCCCATAATATGGGAATCAAATTCTGAACACTAAACTTGTTTTTGTTTGTTTGTTTGTGTGTTTGGGTTTTTTTACGGAAAGGGGGGGGGGGTCTTACGATAGGTAAATTCGCAACTTTAGTTTCTCGTTTCTGCAGGGCGCCTTATATTCTTGAAAACACTTATTACTTTCAGAAAACAAAAGAAAAATTCTTGTAATTTGATGCTTCCTTTTTTTTTTCAATTTAACCCAGATGGAAGAATGATATTGCCAACCTTACTAAGATCAGGCGGTAGATTAAAGACAATACACTAAGGGGGATTTCCTGCCATTTTGGTAAGTGTAAGCTGGTACTAATACTAAATTTGCGAAATCAAGAGGAAAAAAATTGAGGTTCTCTCAATCAAGAATTCTTGCCAGTACAACACAGTAATGAAACGATTATTTGTAGCAGAACTAATAAGATAATGACAAGTACGTACCCAGCAGTTAATGACCGTTATCGGGTCGATGTGCTTGTCTTCACTCAAACTACGCGGTCTTTGCGGGTGGTTGGCGGGGGGTGCTCTGGTGTGGTTTGCTCCTTCTTTCCTATCAAACATCCATCCTTATCTCCCCTTCTTCTTCTTTTTTTGTTTGTTACTGTCTTGTAACTCCTCTAATCTTCTGGCACTCATATCATAATAATAATAATAAATAGCATTTCTATGGCGCATATCCCCGCTCAACGGCAGGCTCTATGTGCTTTACACAATATTATTACCCCAGCAGACCATATGACCTTATGCAGTTCCGAGTGCCGTAAAACCTCTCCTAAAAAAACAAAACAACTAAACTACGCAGTCTAGATGATATCTAACCTTTAGATTCTCATCACCTCTTATTGCTGTTAATAGAGTAGTACGTTGTGATACAAATTAAGAACGAAGAAGAGGAAAAAAGAACCTCAGGTCTCAGAACCGATGCAACGCCCATCATCCACAATCTCTAAGTGGATACTTACCAATATTTCATTGTCCTCAAACCGGTAAAAGTACATTTCGACCCCTCTTTCTTAAAATGAGTTAACAGTATCTACGTTAATGACGTCATGTTGACCCAAATGTGGTTCCGTTGAAAGTGGTGACCCCAGTTTTGCGGAGTAGGCCAAGAAAGTTCCTAATGGAGAGTTAAAGTGTATCTTCATTCCCTAAAGATTTTCTCTTTAAGCACGACAAGAATGTGTCCCTACTCTTCTGCATTAAAAAATGTCATACTTTTACATTATCTGGCCTCTGCTACATTGCAGTATTGAGGGAAGAAGCAAACAGTTTTCGTTGAGAACGTTATAGGTATCAATAAAACTATGTACACAGCAAAGTTATGTTCAACTTTAGAAAGAGTATTTCAAATCAGGAGATGTTTTACACTCTACTATCAACGGTGTTTGTTAATTGAGACATGAGAAGGTGGGTTGGGAGGGGGGGGACTATAAAGGAGAACAATAATTCTTATATTTGAGGGAAGCAAATTTTGTCATACAACTTTTGATCGTCATAAGCTTCCCTACATCCCTACCACTATTTATTGACCTATTGAAATAAGATAAACAACAAACTGAGTACAGAAGTGCAGTCTGATTATAGATATTACTAGATCTATATTTTTACACTCTACTGGAATGGGGCAATAAATCTTGAGAGATGCAAAAAATTAGAAGGTCTAGATCTATACTCTCAAAACAAAATGCGCCTCACGAAATATCACTTCCGGGTTTTCTAAAAGCGATCGGCGAAATAAAGAAATTTAGCTTTTGCAGCAAAACTGGCTCA
>NW_004797299.1:2285447-2290806 GCF_000002075.1 Aplysia californica
TGGGGGGGGGGGTCAAATCGAGAATTTCCGATTTTCTTCTCTAAGGCCTTGAATCCATCTCAGCCTGGGTTAGCCCTGATAGACAGTGTCGAAGCAAGCAGCCCACCTCCCAAATGAGGCCGTAAGATCTGCATAATTTACATTTTCTCTGGAGTGCGCATTGTTCACAGTGCGCTCGTTCTTTCAGCATGTTATTATTAACTTTATTTCCGGCTTGTCAAATTAGTGTTATAGCCTCGACCACTTAAAATGAGACTTGAAAACCCTAGATCTTGTCTTTGATAGACGCTAAAGTGTGTGATGTGTGACATAAAGCGAAATCAAATTGGAATAGACTTCGGGTTTTCACAATACAAAAATGGATATTGGCACTCTAAGTCTAATTGCTGAAAATTGATTTACTTCAAGAAGCCAAGTCAAGACATGCCTTGTGACCGGGATAAGCAAACTTTAGAAGTCTTTGCAAATGTGTTTTCCATCGATGTATAAGATCTTGTTTTAAAAGGTGGAATGGAGAGGGTGGAAAACTTATTTGACATGTCGGGGAAAGTACTCTGTGCATGAAAGAGACATGTTTAAGTGCCATTTGATAGAAAAGGCTTGATCGAAGTGTAGCGCTTTTTAAAAAGATCCCTCTACGTTCGTGAGGAGAAGGTGGGTAAATAGGAATAGTTCACCAGCAGTTGGAAGATCTATGTGATTAAGCTTAAAGACACGTTTAGGAGCAACAAATCATAGATGCCTGATTTATATTGTAATGAATAAGATGCAAAAAAGGATTACAACTTTTGATATGAAACATAGATTAACATGAAGACATAAAATAAACAATGAGAAAATACTAAGAAGAAGAAAATTTAAAACGCCAACACTCCTCTGTCTCTCTAATTGCTCTGAATATGAAGTGAGTGATTTGCTTATCAGAGGCGTTTAAATTCACCCAGAAATCCACGCATTATGCGAAGACCCTAGTTATGACATTACAGCCACGGGTTGTGGGGTTGGGGAATATGTAACAGATGCATTAAAAAGGATCAAGAGTTCGTTGGCATAAGAAGGGTAGACTCTGAATTCTGAATAGATAAGTGCCCATGAGATACGGTATAACCCCCTCCCCCACAACAAAAAATTCCTCCAGCACTCCCATTCACCACCTAACCCCACCCTACACTACTCCCACTCCACCCGACCTCCGCAAAACAAACCTCCCTGAACCCTCCCAGCTTACCTCCTGTGAAAAGCAGAAGTAAGACACAGGTAAGCGTCGGTACTCCACAGGTCTCCATTCCGAAAACAGCTGTACCGTGAAACACTTCTCAATTCTTGTTACGTTGTCAACCTGAGAAGTAAATAATGACATAATATGATATGTATACAATACAACTGTCAACTCCTGGGAAATATCTAATGCGATGTACTTGTATAATATGTATACATTAAAACAACAGATATTATTTATCTCCTAAGAAATAAATAAAGTGATAAAATATGTATACATTTAATGATAGACTGTCAACTCCTGAGGAGTAAATAATGTGATATAGTCTAATTATATTTATACATTTTACAACAGACAATCAACCCCTGACACTAACACTGTCCTGACAAACCACAAGACCTCTGTTTGTGAAAAGCTCTTGTTCTAAAAAAGACCAGTATCGCATAAATGCCACAAGCAGAGCCATGAAAAACCAACTTACCGAACACCAGAAGACCGAGCTTGTAAAGCTCAGTGGATTGTTTCTCGAGCAAAAAAAGCTTTTCGGTTCATAAAAAGAACTAAATTTCCAAACAGCCAAAAAAACAAACATTTTTTATTTAAGATTAAACCAATGCTGCTTTATGGCTCTGAAATTTGAAGTACCAAAAATTAGGACGTGATTGACAATGTTCAGATAAAATTCTGGAAAACTTTTCGGGGTCTTGGCAAAGCTACATCCAAGTGTTTTGTTCTGAGAGAAGCGGGATGAACCAATTTATGTTCTGATAACATGCCATGTGTCATTAAATTCTGGTGCAGACTTATTCACTAAGACAATGACATATCCCAAGAAATATTACTTGGAATTATATTGTTCCAGTGGACAGGGTAAAGTCAACTGAGCTACTAGAGTTAAAAACCTATTTTTTTCTTCAGTGCACTAAAAAGTAGGCTTGTTGATCATTCTGTGCAGAACACAGAGGAAGAAAAATGTCATAAGTATAATTTACGCTGCCTTACAATTCCGTTTCAAGAAACAGCTGATCATCAACCTCCCACGGTATTGGAACAGAAGAATCATAGCCTTGTTTAAAACTCGTAGCTTTCCATTAAATAATCATCTTTATTTGTGGAAATTAACAAATTCACCCTTACGTGAGAGGTGTAATTTTCATGGTGTTTGTGATCATTACAGTTACACACTGCTTGCTGTTATTTCATTTCCTTTATTCTCTTTACCATGCTGGATGGGTCAAAAACTTCTCGTCCTCTTTGGGTGTTAAAGGTCATCATCAGTTCATGCTACACGAACTATGATCATATTGCAGTTACTACTATTATTATTATTATTATCATTATTATTATTATTATTATTATTATTATTATTATTATTACTATTATTATTATTATTACTATTATTATTATATTATTATTATTACTATTATTATTATTATTATTATCATCATTTTCATCGTAATCATCATCATCATTATTCATATTATTATTGTTTTTATTATTTTTGTTGTTGTTGTTGTTGTTGTTGTTGTTGTTATCATTAATATCATTATCCTGATTGTAATTATTATTATTATTGTAATTGTTATTATTATCAGTATTATAATTATGTTGTACAATATCCCAGCACATCGACAGAGGTATGCGATAACATAAATTCCCTCTACGGGAATCGAACTCGCCTGTTTTTTTGTGCAACGAAGCCGTCCCTACTATATATAGTTTTTACAGTTCAAATATACACATAAGAAATTCAAAGACCGCATAGAAAGACCAAATTACACCTAGCAAATCCAAATATACAAATGACGTCATAAAAAGTCCTAATACAACAATAGCAAGTTCATATGTAAACATAGAAATCTCAAATGTAACACATAGCAAATTCAAATGCCACATAGCAAGTTCAAATGTAAATATGCTTGAACTAGAGTAAAAGGAGGCTAAGTTGGTGGTTGGCAGGTGCTCTTGTGTGGTTTGCTCTTTCTTTCATATCCAACATCTATCATCCTGATGCCCCTATGGCATCGTGCGGTTTGGTCCCCTTCGACCCTGCCTTACTCGAACAAAGCAATGACCACTCCGTGCTCTTCATTGGTTTCTATTCGTCAACGGCTTGCTACCAGCTTCCTCAATAAAGGCAAATTCATACCGCTAAATGTTCTGCATCAGCCATGCTGCATATTGATGTCTAGTTGCTTCAGTCCTATTTGAATTTCTTTTCGCGGGAGCATCCTCAGGATTTTTTTTTTAATGAGGATCCATTCAACTTAAAATTAAACTGTTTATGGTTGTCGTCAACTCAGTTTGAGCACATTAAAATGCTTTTCACGCTGAATAATCTTTGGGGGGGATATTTGCTTTTGCTATGTGGCATTTGAACTTGCTATTGTGTTACATTTGGATTTGCTATTTGTACATTTGAATGTTACGCACAACTGTGCACTAAAATTTCCTATTGTACATTTGAACTTTCTATGTGGCGTGAAACTTTCTATGCGGCATTTGAACTTGCTATGTGGCATTTGTATTTCCTATGTGTACATTTGATCTGAAAAAACTATATTACAACACAGAAATTGGTGTGTAATTTGTGTGTTATCTGTTCTTGGTGTAAAATTCCAATCATCAGGGGTTTATTTTTCTTTCTTTTTTTTGGGGGGGGGGTGAATTCAGCGTGTAGTGCGTCAAGATCATTTCAATAGTCAAATTGATTGAATGAGAATGGCTATGTGGAGGTTAACTGTAAAACTCCATTTGCCGAAAACAGATGGGGGGGATCGTTCATGATGGCCAAGTGGTTTCAGCTAAATTGAGAAGTATTTTATCCACTTTGTGGAGAATCGAGTTAAGTCCTGCATCAGAAAGCAATTAATGCATTTAGATTTTTTTCAGGTTTCCCTGTTTCCCAGCCCGGAAGTTGTAATCAATTTGGAGAAAGGTGTATTCGACAGGGCAAACAGCAATCCACAATACTGTCTCGGTGAAATAAAAACAATTTCAGTTTCAAAACATTTGTGAACACTGAGGCAATGGTGGAAATGCTCTCACATTTAGAAATCGATAAGATGTGTGTATGTCGGGGGGGGGGGGGGGGGGGGTAGTCAGGCATTTTACTCGTTTAGAATATTTTAAGTGCTTAGTATAAGTCTTAACGATACTTTGCCTACAATAAATACAGTAATCAAAAACCTTTTTTCTCAATGGTACAACAAAACATGTGCGCTAATAAAGCCTACATATTTCCTTTGATGTGCCTCATTTTTTTTATATTCTTGAAATAAGTGGGCTCCAGGAGTAACGAACTCTTGACATTTGATTGTCGTGTCGTGACCAGGGCTTTAACCCCTTCACTGCTAGGCCCGAGAATTGAGTAATGAGGCAAATCTTGGAGCAAAAGCGCATTCCTGCGTTTCATAAATCTTAGTTTACAGAGATGAAAATAATTCATTATTTGTTACTTTTTTTTTTGCTTGATTTTTGGTTTTTGGTATCGTCGTTGTCCCCTCTCCACTGACGGCCCAATAACCGTCAACACTCTCAACCACACAACGAAAGGGACAGCGAGCTGATTTCGCAGAGAGCACCATTATGTTAACAAAACTTTGCCCTCCCCTGCAGACTCTTGAACTGGTTCGTTTTTGTCTTTGTTGTATTTGTGGTTGAGGTTTTTTTTGCTCCTTTCCTTTTGGAGGGTTGGTGGTTGAGGGTTTGTTGAAAGGGGGATGGGGTCCTCAACCACTCGAACTTGCCTCGTGTAGTCAAGAAGACCTAATTACCTACCTTCAGTTATTTTGAAAAAGACATCAAAATGTGCACACAAAAAGGCCAAGAAATGAATGGCGGACCAGACGCGTACGTTGTTTTCTATTATCACGTGTTAGGGTTACGTCCCAAAAAGTAGTAAGTAGTCAATTGAAATTAACCTACTATGATTACACATGGCGTACGCAAATGAACAAAACCCATGAAAGTGAACAAATTTGTTTATCTATAATATGTTATTAATCCTTACTAAATTAAGTTCTTGCACCAGCAAAACTTTAAAAATTATTGTGCTCATTGTGGGCACAGAAGTGGTAGTACCATAGCCAAATGACGTGTTAAATGAGACGTCGGAACTGCTGACTGTGGGTAATGGGG
>NW_004797299.1:2291019-2293037 GCF_000002075.1 Aplysia californica
AGTAGTGGGGGGGGGGATATATACGGGGTATAACATAAAGAGTTCGCTTATTCGCATAGTCCAACGAGAGAGACCGATTTGGGTCAGACAATGAAAGGGTTGAAGCCTTGCGCTACCCACTTATGCAGCATACACGTTTCAAAAGAGGGGTTGGGGGGAGGGTTGAGTGAAAGGGAGGGCGGGTTGTTGATAAGTGAGAGAAATGAGGAAAGACAGACCAGTGTTACAGTAGACGGATCACTGGCGGGGTGAGATTATACAGTGGCGTCCACTAGAAACTTGAAAATGTAATCACCCAATCATCGTGTTAAAGCCTTGAGCTACCCACTATGAAGCTTACCAATTTAAATCTAAATGAATTCTGATTCATCTGACACAATAATATTCCATCTATGTTTAGAGACGCTCGTGATATGATCCCTCAAAATTGACCTAAACATCAGGCTTGTCAAAATTGTGCAAAGTCAAAGAAACTTTAAATTGTCATCGCACGCGTATTGAGGAGCGTCAATATTGATAGAAGGGGCATACATTTCAGATACAATGAATGGAGAATTTTTTCTCTGCAATTAACAAAATTTAATTTAGACAATTTCAAACAAGACGGAAAACAGAGCAATCACAAATACCTCTCAAAACTTAGACTTGACATTAAATGTGCTCATTGTCATTTTGCTTAGGAACCGTTGGTTTTGTGTAGGGCAAGAACCCTTTGGGCATCAGCTCTATTAAAGTTTGGACAATAATCTGTCATTTCATCTCAAATTTCACAGACGGGGTCTGATTTGGGAGCAACGTCGATTTTTTTCAGCTGCTGTTTTATGGGACTCCACATACTTGTAGGATTCACATCGGCGTTATTTATTGGTGACCACCCCAATGTTGATATATATATATATGATAATATTATAGTTTTCCAAGAATTGCCTAGTGGCATAGGCCCAATAAGAAAGTGATTTGCCATGAATGAAGACGTCTACTTGAATGACACCATGGCTAAAATAAGCGTAAAACATGACGTTCCAACACATGCGCAATGTAGTTCACTAAACCAAGCCATCCGATGATTTACATATACATGCGAACGGTTTTGTTTATTCCATCCCAGACCACCCAAAACCAACGCAGTTTCATGGCCTCTGCTCCTCACTGACAGAGGATTGGTCCATAATCTAACTACCACGCCATGTGCATAAAGGTTCTGTGCTCTACATGAAAACGAATAGCTCCTAAACAAACAAAAATCACATTAATGAGCGCGTGCAATGTTTAGTCTAAGTTTAGTATGGTATTAGAGACTAATCTGTTTTCTAACCTTTTTGAAAATACTATCAGAAGATGCTGTTCATTGCAGAGACAATAATTTTCTCCTTTCATTTTATATTTAATGTATATCCATTCCACCAACGATGATGCACCTCATACATGCGTAAACACACTTTTTACGTTTCTTCGATTTCGGACAATTTTGCCTACCCTGATTTTTTTAGGTCAATTTTGAGGGTCCATATCTCGGGCATCTCTTAACATAGGTGAAATATTATTCTGCCAGATAGTGCAAACATTATTGAGCTTTAAACTGATATCCTGCATGATGGGTAGTGCATGGCTTTAACACAACGATTGGATTATTACTTTTTCAAGTTTCTTTTGGACGCCACTTTATATATCGGGACTCGAACCTGGGACCTATTGCGTGAGAGGCGAACACTGTAACCTTTCCACCACTGGAGCCCCATTATGTGGGACTGTTCTGGAATGGTTTGATTCATACTTGTCTGATCGCACAGAGTCGTACGGGCAACAACATGTGTTCTATGAAATGCTATACAAATGTGTGTGTGTTGTATACATACATGTATACATGTATACAAAATCATGTGTTCTGATATCGGTACAATGTTCAACATATTCATGGAGAATGGTGAGAGATTTGAATGGGATGAAATCGTCACTCATGCTAAGCTTACTCATAGGCAAACTGAGAGGTGGAGTATGTAGTATTTTCACCAGAAAGG
>NW_004797299.1:2293294-2294987 GCF_000002075.1 Aplysia californica
ATTAGCCTCTTAAAAGGCAGCATACATGTTGAACGCTATTTGTTAAAAAATGTGGAAGCATTATTATTTTCAGTTTTTAAAAAATCTTACAAAATTGTACAAATTACAAAACATTTCATAACACTGTGAAAGAACAACCTTTACATTTATATCAAAATGTCTCACAGTTGCCGAGGAATGATGATTCTGTTCATTCAAATCCTTTCTGTTACAAATACCCTTAATTACAATAAAGACAAAAATAACAGAAAACGTAGTAGAGAACTCAAAAAGAGCACAATTTCAGTAGCACCTCACTGTAAAGGGTTAACACCAATCCAAGCTTCTGAACAATAAAAGTGGGGGGTTGGCGAGTGCCCTAGTGGGCTTTGCTCCTTTTTCCAATTAAACAGCTATCGTCCCAGTCCTCCCCCCTCCTCCTCCTTTTATGTGTATGCCACTTTCTTGTAACACCTCTGGTCTTCGACACAAGTATTACTAAGTTGTGTTGCAAGTGCCGTAAAATCCTTACAATAATAAAAACTACAAGAACAATTAGGAACCATTAAAGAAACTTACTGAACCAGTGAGCCGCCCGTTGTTGGTCTGTTCTCTTCCTCTAGTGCGAGGTGTGCCAGTATCCGAGCAAACGTCAAGGGAGACCATTCGAATGAACGTAGTAAAGGCGGGACTCGCCACGATGGTCCCAGGCCTCCAGCGTAAGTGGACACTTCCGGCCGTCTCTCCAACAAGGAAGGGCGACACAGAAAACGTTCTGTCGCTACGAAACATTCGGTTAAGCGAGATGCACACTCTTTCAATTTTGTTTTGTCGAAGGATAAAAAATTGGTTCTTTCAGTTCCGAAATTTGTGATAATCATACATACCATGTTTTATGGGTTTTACTTTCTTTTACAAAACATGGCAATATTTTCACAGGGGATCATCAAGAAGTTGAACTCTTATCTCCGTAAGGTAGTAGTCAATATTTTAGTGTGTTTGTGTGTGTGTGTGTGTGTGTGTGTGTGTGTGTGTGTGTGTGTGTGTGTGTGTGTGTGTGTGTGTGTGTGTGTGTTTTTGGCACTTTTAAGAGCCCAGAATGACCACATATTCAAACTTGTCTGATCGTGCCCAGTTAGTTCTTTCCATTGTTGAAATGCCATACACCTTCAGCCTGCACTTTGCCATGCCTCAAAGATCCATGCTTGGACCACGTTTGTACACACTATACACAGAAGCTCTTGGATCAGTAGTAAGTAGGCATGATCTTAATTAATTACCACATGTGCTCGGACTTCTTTAAATCTGTTTTAACAATAAATTATATATTTGTCTAATAGCCAGAATGGGACAAATGCATTGTCAATGTAAAAGTACTAGATTTAATTAAGATGAATGATGACAAGTACAAAGTCATGTTTTGCATGGTCAAACCAGGGATATTGCCAAGCAGTATGGACCATACATAAAAGGGCTGAGAACATCGTTCTACAGATAAAGCCAAATCGATTAGGGGATTAGTTTGACTGCAAACTAGCTATGCATCATCATATGAACTATCTACGTAAAGAGAATATTTTGAACTAGGCAGAAGAGGATAGATGCCAACGTATCCTTTTATCGATTCCATTGAAACACGCATCGCATCTTTTGTTCTTTCACGTCTAGACCACTTTTGTTGTTGTTTGTTTATTTCTTTGTTTGTTGTTGTTGC
>NW_004797299.1:2296952-2298659 GCF_000002075.1 Aplysia californica
GTGTGTGTGTGTGTGTGTGTGTGTGTGTGTGTGTGTGTGTGTGTGTGTGTGAGTGAGTGAGTGCGTGTTTTACGGACAATGAATTTTCTGTATTTATTTTTTAGTCCGTTGTAAAATCAGTGCATATTACATCTAAATTCATTGAGGTAAATACAGAGAAATACTTTAAACTTGATCATTACACGAGAGTGATAAGTGGAACCAACAAGAGCTATAAAATAATATACCTTCAAAAAGTATTTACTAACATGTATTGTAATATATTAACCATGAATGGCTCAAGGGTATATGACTCTAGACGAAAGGCAAGGGATAGCTTTGTGAGAAATTAACAGAAGGCGAGCGTAATATTAGATCTAGTTACCTTCCTCTCTATTCGAAATTCGATGCATCGTAAATGGTGATGTGACGTTATCGTATCGCACTGCGTGCGAGCCATTAGGAGCTCGGTGAATAACGCTTTCGATAGTGAATATTGAATAGCAAATGTCGCTGATGGATTTTTGAATCCCCCAAAAAAACATGAAAAAACAACAACAAAAAGCAAAATGCAAAGAAAACAGAAAGACAGAGACTTTTGCACTTGGTATTCGAACAGAGCAACGGTGACTCGACGCTTCATTCGAAGCATCGGCAAAGTTGCGTTTCCCCCAAATCACACAGCACTACTGTAACTGTACACACAGCTGAACACTCACACAAACGCCTAGTGACAGACAAGCGCGTTATGTAACAGCCACAATGGCTTCACGATTTCGCTCTCGTGACCTCAGAAGTATTGTGAGAAAAAGAAAAACAGTTTGTTCTTCCGTAATTGTCTTTTATTTGTCTATTTCTTCTCCTTTATGTCCTCATTTCTACGGAACATCATTTATGATGGACTGGCACCGACTGGTTCCGTCTCTTAATTATCCCTGCAGTCTTCCAAGGGCCGTTAAACCCATGCAACTGCACGCTTATAAGAATCAAAGATTCTGGAAAAATCACATTATCTAAACTTTGTTTCGTTGAACATTCGTTATCCAGTTATTATAGTTGTTTCATCTTATTGCCACAAAATGTGGCAATTTTCAGTATATGTGTTTTGTACCTCAGTCGACACAACTGAAAAATCATTTAGGGGGGCGGGCTTCGACTCAGCCTGTGAGGACCAGCTCGGGCTGAGAGACACACTACGTCCCAACGGAAAGACTTTAAAATTCTCCCGACACAAGAATCGAACCCAGTTCTTCTGTGATCCTAACCGCTACACCACGGACGCTGGTCTTGCCAAAATGCTGTCTGTGATAAAACACAGTAAACAAAGAAATAGTTTCTCGTTCATTTTCTTTGGGAAATTTTCAAGTCTATGTATTACAATGTATTTTGCACTAGTGTTACAATATTATGGTTGCACCACTTAGCCTTTGACTTACTTAGGGTGGCCAGATCCGGAGATCTCATGTTTAAAGGTCGGGGGTTTAGAGTTTTGGTAACACTCATTTTACGCCGCTCATTGAAGACTGAGCCTAACTGTGTTTTGGTGTGTATTTGGAAACTTTCCAATTGTTGTAAATAGGTTTTCTTGGCCACCAAGACTCAAATTTTAAAAACTATGACGTACTCAACCTTTTAGTTTGAAGAAGGAATTTCGTATACATAGATTTGGGTAGGTAATGGAACGTTTCAGGTCAGCAATACGTCTACTCCTAACTGGCAAAGTATTTT
>NW_004797299.1:2299319-2301566 GCF_000002075.1 Aplysia californica
GGGGGGTTGGGGGGATGTGGGAGGAACGAATGCTGTGTTTCAACCACCCGGAAATTGAAGGGTGGGGAGCACCTGAGGAAATATGCAACTTTATGTGCTCCCAAAGACCTAATTGATTTAGCTTTAAGGTACATAATAATAGGGAGCCAGTTAACCCAAGCTGAGATGTACACAACATCCTAGCATGCTGACAGGAGTATTCGATTAAATAGCCTCCTTACACGTTGATCAAATTCATTAATTTCTTCTTGCCGAAACGACAAGGAGCCTCGTCATTCTGTCACACACGCCGGAAACATTTTTTTTAAATGTCAACAACTGCAGGAAGATTAGCCGAGCTCAGGTCTGGAAAGCTTTAGAACAGAATGCTTCAAACCGTGGCTTTCATTATAATACTAGAGAAGATAGAAGACAATTTGAAAGCTTATTAAGACACTAAAAATGGTGGGCTTCTGTGTGTATTTGTCTCATTCTATGCGGCTAAAAGCTTTCTTGCGCTCGGAAAGACACGCTGGTTCCTGTGTCCATTCGGTTTCTTGCAACAAAGATGTTGGTTTTTCTCTGACTTTGCCTTTCGGCTATTGTTCAGAGCATCGGCCTACATTCTTCCATCTTGGAAATTACCGGATTAAAATGCATCAAAATGCCGATGTGAAATATTGTTCCTAAAAGCATAAAAAAGAAAATTGTAATTGTTAAAGCTTTAGTTCCCCCTCAACACTATAATTTTAATTTAGTTCATTCTGGAGACCGGCTGCTTTGACCTTGCATGTCAGGGCCAAACCAGGCTGAGACGGATAAAACGTCCCAACAAGAAGATGCGGGTACCGGTACTCAATAAAACTTTTCCCTGTGCTGAAATTGAGTTCAAGTCTCCTGCTTGTGTCGGTGAAGCATCTAACTATTATACCACAAACTACAAGTTGGAAAATGTTCAAACCCATTTGGGAATAATGATAATATTTAACAGATGGTTGGGGTGCCATAAAGATCGTTGGTGTCCGGTGGTGCAGATGCCTCCCGAAACCAGAAGATTCTGAACTTGGGTTCTTTGGTTAGATTTCCGAGGATTTCTGCCTACATGATTTGGCCATATCGATGATGAACGATAGATTCAAAACTTTCAGCCTGTGGATGTGTTAAGTAACTTTATTACGCTATGTACAAAGTGCCGCTAAGCCCTTACACACCATAGCATACCACAGGTGAAATTATGGCTTTACCTAATCAGTGAAGTGGTGCTCACAAGACTGAGGAAAGAAAAAGAAAAAAGAATATATGACAACTCTCAAGCAAGTCACATAGTTAAATAACAACATGACCGACGTCTGTAGAAAAACTCTTAAGTGTTTCACTATCAAACCTCTTACAATTTATAAATCTGTGGGGTAGTTGTCAAGCTCTTAATCTTCGCAAACAGAAGATGCAAGTGGTTCAGTTCAGAACTGTGTATGTTTGTGTGTAGGGTGGTGGTGGTGATTGGGGGGGGGGGAGTTCAAGCATTCCCGTCTGCTACTGGGATGCTACCCCATCATTTAGTTAAAGTTGACCCTGAGAGGCAAGGTAGAAGCTGCCCGCTGTCTAAATGACTTAAATAACGTCAAGGGGGACATAAAGCATTTGCAAGCATTATACGATTCTCACCAAGACCACGGTTGTTTCTACATTGCTATTTCAGAACATTTTTCATCTGTCATTCTGTGCAGTGGTGCTCGCTTGATAAAAGTGTTCAATAAATAAATTAGTAAATAAATAGACAGTTAAATAAATAAATTCCACTTTATTGGAACAAAGAAGACTGGAATGATTATCAGGCTAAACTAAACTATGCTAACAAAACTGGTTTATAGGTCCCTTTGACTTTGAGGTCTCCATTTGAAATTTACTTGACGTACAACACAAATCCGGGTTCTCCAATCTCTGTGGGAGCAACATGGGGCGGGGGTGGGGGGAGTAAACACGTGACATTTAATGAGTGAAGGACGATTTTAATTTGTTTAAGGAAGGGAGACCTCAAATAGACCTGAATTTTGATTTTGAAAAAGACAATAATGTGCATACTAGAAGCGAATTATTATTCCGCAGCGTGTCACCTCTGCCTACTGCACTGGCGCCATGCAGATAGAAATCAGACGTACGTGAAATCGAACATGTGCGCAAACAAACAGGCGCATGGTTGCACACGCATATATACACACACACTAACACACACACACTCACACACACACTCACACACACACACACACA
>NW_004797299.1:2302087-2304613 GCF_000002075.1 Aplysia californica
TCTCTCTCTCTCTCTCTCTCTCTCTTTCTCTCTCTCTCTCTCTTTCTCTGTCTCTTGTTATTTTTCTAAACCCCTCACCCACCCATCCACCCACGCACAATCACACAAATATCACATAACCATTTCAATAGCTTGCCATAGACATTGTCACTGTCAAACAGCTTCAAAATCCCTCCCTCGCTGTCCCAGAGCCGCTAGCTGATGGCGCCACTTGATTCCTGCCTGCCACTGATGATGGCGCTCCTAGTCCTGTCGCTGCAGTGACGAACCGGTTGTTCAACAGCGTCTCCTCCGACAAAAACGCCGCGGCGTAGATCTTTGGCAGGAACAGAAAAATGATGGCGACGGAATGGTTGAGCAGGAGAGCCAAAGACAGAAGTAGCACCCGCACGAAATGACGATCAGCTGTGAAGTAGGTGGGCACGAAAGCCAGCCAAATGACCAAAGTAGTGGACACGCACATGGAAGTGAACCGAGACTCGTTGAAATTGTCTGGCAGACGTCGGGTTTTAAAAGCCAGGATCGAGCAGAGGGTGACGAGAACGAGGTTGTAGACGAGGAAGGAGGATAGGCCGGGGAGGGTGAGGTCACATGACAGCTCCACCAGCTTCTCTGTCCGCACGGGCTGTGTGCGACTCGCGGTAGGCCGGAATACGATGTACGTCGTCAGGCAGAGAAGGATCTGGTGACGACAGTGGTGGTGGGGACAGGGGGGGGGGAACAAAAGGGGTAGAGGTAAACACAGTTTATTTAGGAAATTTCAACGTTTTCAAATGAATGAGTAGTATAAACTAATGAATAAATATGATGTATGTCGTGGAGCAGAGAAGGGTCTGGTGACGTGAGGGAGGGGGGAGAAAGAAACAAAAGGGTAAGGGGTTAAACACAGTTTATTTAGGAAAATTTAAACGTTTTCTTTTGTTGTTGTTTTTTTTTTAGGGGAGGACACGTGTTTCACTGCGCTCGCAACTGCAAAACGTTTTCAAATGACTGACGTATGTCCTCCGACCGGCAGAAGATCAAAAGAAATATTGCTGCACATTTTGAACCACCATACACAAATCAGAAACACAAATGTGAAAACTTCATATTAATCATGCTGTTGCCTTCCCCTTTACATGTCAGACAAAGAAAACAATTTTTGAAAACTCCGTAAATAAGAAAGCTGCGCATTGTTTAAGTGCCCCAAAACGACGCATATTCGTGCATTGTGCGATCTCAATGAGCGGGTGGCCTTGGTAGCTTTATGGTTATACTCAGTGCCCACTGGCACAACCGGTTCGGTTCGGTTTTGTTTAAATGCCAGATTGAGGGCGCAAAGCGGCTGCTGTGGCACAAACCGATCGCCCGACTCGTCGCCTCAAAAACAAACGCGTTTGATTTCAGGCGACGAGTCGGGCTATCGGTTGGTGATCAGTTTGTCTATCTCCCAATGGGCACTGAGCATAATGGTTAAGCTAATTAATACGTAAGTGGGAGATCCCTGGTTCCGGAGTCCGAGCCTCAGCTCAGCCCGACATTGTGTCCTAGAAAAGGCACTTTATAAGATGTTCCTATTTTGCTAGGTCCTTTTCGAGAGTTACATTAAATTTGAAAGTCCCGTGTCTTGAATAACCTAATGGTGTTAATAATGGCGCTAAACTGGTACTATTCCCTATTTCATTTCTCAATGACTGGAAAATTTTGGTGAAAGATTTTCAAATAGTATAGTTAGGTTAATTAAGAGGCGGGACCTCGGAGTTTAACATCCATCTCCGAAAAGACCGGACAAAATGGGAAATTCATGTAAAGTGTCTTTCCCAAGGACACAACGTCGGACCGAGCTCACGCTCGAACTATCGAACCCGCAATCTCACGATTAGGGGAATGATAGACTAACCACTGGGCTACCGACGCCACATTAAAAAGATGATGCGTGCCGGGCGTAGAAAGTTAGAAAGACTCCCCAGTACACCAAAGGCACACTCCAACCAGCCATGTAGTTAATCTAGTATTTAAAAAAAACAACTGAACATCAATCATCTAATCAATGATGGTCAAAGCCATGATCTATCTTAGCTGACTTGGTGCAAGTTAATATTGTCCGAAGAGAAGGTCCGTTTTATTTTTTAAACTGTTCTCTCTCATTAGGCTTATTTTCGGTGTTTTCATCGACTCTTACAATATCCAAAATTTCCATTCCAATTGCCAACGTACTGATTATGTGCCATTGCTATCGGTGTGGGGTTAGGGAGTGATTATAGGTCTGGCATGTCTCTGTTTCTGCTCAATTAGATTGTCGTAAAAGATTTTCGTACAGACCGCCATCCTCATCATCTTTCTCTGTCTTCGTCTTTGTTCTCTTTTGAAGGTTTTTGCAAACAGCAGTCGTTCCTGTTGGTTTTTCTGCACCTTTTCTTTAATGTCTAAGGCTTTGCCTTTATGTATGTTCTTCTGTCACTCTCTTTTTTTGTCTGTCAGTCATCTCCTCCTTCCCTCTCTCTTTCTCTCTCTCTCTTTCTCTCTCTCTCTCTCTCTCTCTCTCTC
>NW_004797299.1:2305448-2320887 GCF_000002075.1 Aplysia californica
TCTCTCTCTCTCTCTCTCTCTCTCTCTCTCTCCTATACAACTGTCTTATTAGTCCCAAATGCCAAGTTGTTTACGTTCCTCGTGATAAATAAATAATTTGTGCTTGCTTGCGGCGTCTATTAATTAAGTAATCTGGTTCCAGACAAACAATGACAGATCAGAACGTGAAAAGGGCGAGAAATATTAGGTAGAGGCTCTTGTAGCAATACTATAACGTGTCATACGTCATGCTGGCATTATTCGCTGTGAAGGCTCGGTTCCTATTGCTTGTTTGTTTGTTTGTCTGTTTGTTTGTTTGTTTGTTCGTTTATTTGTTTGTGTTTTACGACCCCCCCCCCCGCACGCACACACACCGAACTTATTGACACAATTTAGACTACTTGGCAGGCGGGCCTTCGTACCTGGAAACCACGTACCTAGAAACCATATACCAGCAGAAAGTTCGAGATATACTCGATAAATATCTTCTCCCCAATCAGGAATCGAACTTGAGTCTCCTGTGTGCGACAGCGATTCTACAGCAAAAATATAATAGCACATTATCATGCAAACATTTAGATTTATGAGACAGTAACTTCTAAACCACTCTCAAGCAAGTGCAACATTTTAAATATTTGGGGACCATTATATCATCAGATCGGAAATTAAAAGCCGCATTTGCCAAGCAAAAGCAACTTTCCACAAATGAAACAGATACTCACACACATCAATCTGTCACTGGAAACGAAAAAAGGGTACTGAAAAGTTACATTGAGCCAATCCTATTATACGGGTGCGAGGCATGGGCAATCAATAAACAGCTGGGAAAAAATAATTTTGACGACAGAGTTGTGGTTCATAAGACGCATGCTGCGTATCCCATAGACAACTAGATAAAGTCTTGGTTGAAGCAAATTGCAGGAGACAGCGTATGACGAATACACAAAAACGACAGGCAAATTTCTTCGGACACATAATGCGGAAAGAAGCATTGGAGAATATCGTAACAACGGGGAAGTTTGATGGAAAGAGAGGCAGTAGAGTTTTGTTCCTTTCTGTAAAACTAAACGCAAGCATCGTTTTTTAAACTTTGAAATCTCTATAATTTCTCCTGACACATTCCTGATAATATAGAATAACTAAAATCAAATCTGGACAAAACTGAGATATACTTAGTACTGATTAGGAGACATATCATTTTACCGATTATGCGTATTCCTAAACACGTGCATCCGATCAGATGATTTACCTCAGTCGACATTGACAAATTGAAATCAAACAGATGCCAAGATTGTTTCTACTTCTCTTGACAATATAATTTCCTCGTCACTAGATTTCGTGTGATCGTTTCAACCTCATTAATAGGCTTTGTACTGCCAATAAACACATTAATAATCACCATTTTCAATTTTCACTAACTGTCAGTATTCCACCCGTTGAAGAATTTCAAGAATTAAGATTTTTCTGATATAATAGTACAAAGAGTATTGGTTTTCTCGTAAGCTTTTACGGTTGCATATGAACTCTCGTGTGTGTGTGTGTGTGTGTGTGTGTGTGTGTGTGTGTGTGTGTGTGTGTGTGTGTGTATGTGTTCGTGTGCATGTGTGTGAGTTTGTGTGTGTTTGTGTGTGTGTGTGTGTGTGTGTGTGTGTGTGTGTGTGTGTGTGTGTGTGTGTGTGTGTGCACGTGTGTGTGTTTGTGTGTGTTATGTTGTGGGGGAAAATTGATTGATCTTTTTAGGTCATTGTCTTTGTTTGTCCCGCTTCTTAAGGCAGCATTACTGGCAAAAATATACAGGACAGACAGACAGACAGACGGACAGACAGACAGACAGACGGACAGACAGACAGACAGACGGACAGACAGACAGACAGACAGACGAAAGAGAGGGGGATATATTTATCTATTATTATTATGATAGATAGATAGATAGATAGATAGATAGATAGATAGATAGATAGATAGATAGATAGTCCATGAACGAGTTTTGTTACTCTGACAGCCTGGACATTTTGACATGAAGCCTGTTCTCTTTTGCTTAGCGTTTCAAACAATACAACAGAATCAAAAGCTGAGTGGGAAATCTCCTGAAGTGTGCTTCATTAACAAGAATAGCTGGATCAAGCTGACAGTTACAAAGTTCGGGAAAAAGAGAACTGGAAGATCTCCCAACAATTCAGTCTCTGAGCGTGGTTGATTGAAAATAAATCGGAACATGTGGATTGTTGGACTCGTCTGTTCCTTTTTTTGGGACCTGATGAATCATGTTTGTTGCAATTGTATCAATTTGGGTGGATTGTCTGTTGTTAGGTTCGTTTCTTTCCTTCTTTCTTTCTGTCTTTCTTTCTTTTTTTCCTCTTTGTTTCTTTGTTTCCCTGATTGCATGTTTGTTTGAGGGTGATGTTAAAGAATCTTCATTGGAGGACGGTTGTTCATATTACAGGGTAGATATATTGTTTTGACCTATCTGTTGTTTGTTTGTGTTATGTTGTTGCTTTTTGTTGTTGAAAGAAAGGCTTATTTTTGTCCCTGTGTGTCCAGTACCCCTTGTCTAAAGAGGCGAAGAGAGCGAGGTTAGTAACGCTGCGTGCGGGGCCTCCAATAATTGTATGTCCTTTTCCAATATCTTCAGAGGAATTATGGGGATTTAGAGCTATTATAATTTCCCAAACAACCCAAGCTCAGAATTGCCCAGTTGAAGATTTGAACCTAGACAGCTCTGACCGCGGTCCGCTTACATGAAAGCTGCAAGGTAATAACAGAACCCCAGATCTTCTTTTGTAACATATTCTTTAATTAAAGAAAGAAAATGCGTTTTAAGTAATGATAATAATTATTATAAATATTCTTACAGGTGTTCTTATTGTTGAGACCATAACATTAGAAATTGCTCATTTTCATTTCTACATATAGATCTAGACCTTGAGGTAAAACGTGAAAATTTCTCATAGTTTGCCTACAAACATTGATTTTTTAAATTTTTTTCTGAAAAGGAAAAAAAAATAGAAGAGTAAGACAACAGTTTCTCTTCACTGATATGTTTTAAGAAATTATGTCGGTCATGACATTTAAAATGTCCCTAAAAATTCCACTTTCAAAAGACGAAAGTTCGATATCGATTATGGTTTTAATATTATGTTTACAGATTAATCTTGACATTTCTCTGAGCTCATTTTAAAAAATCATATAATAATTCCGGGCACCATTTCCTGATTATTAGCAAATTTGGAGAGTATTATGAGTGTCCCTGTGTGTGTAGAGGGGGGGGGCTAGAAATGTCATAATTGAATATCTTGTGAAAAGAATTAAATAGTAATATATAAAAAAGTCGTCTTAGAACAACCCTGTTTTGGTAACCCAAAAAAAAATGTCACTATACATCTGACAAAAGAGAACACACTGCATTGCACCATCACGCACATGAATCCTTGCAGCAGATGACAACGACAGTAGCAGTTAATTAAAAGTCAAAGCGTGCGGACTTAAGGATTTGCCCCATTATTACGACTACAATCCCTGCGAAGAACTCACCCTCCCCCCCCCCCCCTCCCAACCCTCTTTTTTCTGTCCTTTTCAAACGTGACAAACTCAACGAAGCCCCCCACCCCGTTTTTTTCTCTTCCATTTTCATAAGAGGCAAGCTCAGAAAAGAACCCCCACCCGTTTGTTTGGGGGTTTTTCTTTCCTTTCCAACGTAGTTTCAACAGTCATCCGCACCGTTACCAGAATGGCATAAGGGCCCGCTCAGGGATTTCCTTTACAAATATATGTGGCTGCACGGCTCGTGCAGCATCATTAGTGACTAAATTCTATTACCTGAGCACCGTTGTTGACGTGTGCGCTCCAAGCTACCGCATCCCATGTGGAAAGTCCCCGGGAGTTATTAAATATAATTAGCCGCTGTGCAGACGATGTCTTAAAGGCTGAGAGGAGACGCCACCCGAAAGATTTTCATTAATTTAGCCGAGTTGATTACAGGAGTGAATGAAGTAATGTGCAACGCCCGGGCAGTTGTTGTGGTGGTGTTGGTAACTATGGTGATGGTGGTGACTGTATTAAACATGATGATGATGATGTAATTTTTCTTCTTTTTTTTTTTTTTTTTTTGGTAAGCGTTTTACGGCGCTCGCTACTGCAAAAGGCCATATGATCGCGCGGGACACGTTAAACATTTTCAGTTGGTAGGAAATTTGGATTTTTGCCCCAGTGGCGTCGAAGCCTACTCTTATTGATTTTGGACAACCAAGGGATCTTTAATATCCGCAACTTTCACACGGGACCTCCGAGATTGTTCGCCCTTGTCCAAGAAGGCTAGATGTTTCTTCCATAAGATCAGGGGTGTGGCTGAAAGACGCGTAAGAAGAAGCCAAGGAGTAACAGTAGAAAGGTTGCAGAAGGAGTCAGGAGCCCAAAAGAGGAGGTAAAGGAGATGAGGCGTGGGGCAGAAGGTGGAGAGGAAAGCAGACAATAGAACATTGCCAGAGAGCAGGAAAGGAGGTGAAAGAAGAAAAGTTTAGAGAAGAAAATGTTCCCTTGCTATCCGGATTTGAACCCCGGACCTATTGAATGAGAGGCTAACATATTAACCTCTAAGCCACGAGAGCCCCTTGATGATGATGAGGATGATGATGATGATGATGATGATGATGATGATGATGATGATGATGATGATGATGATGATGATGATGATGAACAACGGCATCAGAAGTCTTTCCTTCACAACCTTTCAAAAATATAAGAAACTAGCTGGGCCCCCTTTCGATGAAAGGAATGATCCGAGCATTAATATCCACTGAAAGTCATTTTCCTACTATATTTACAGTCTACTGGAATGAAGCAATAAATCTTGAGAGAAAAGGGGCACACTTGTTTCCAAGTTGCCAAATAGTCATAGCGTACAGACTTTGGATAAGCATATTATGATCTAGATCTATACAGTAAAATTGATCGGTGAAATCCATCCATCCATCCATCCATCCATCCATCCATCTATCCATCCATCCATCCATCCATCCATCCGTTCATAATTTTGGTCACCCTTGTACTCCCAGAACTAGTCATACCTTTGATGACAGTTGTTTGTTTACATCAGTTACATTTAAAAATCCAGAGTTACTTGCCCCTGACTTCTGGCTCTGCGGGTGAATTATTGCTTTACCTTACGAAATGAACTAGGGTAGTGTAGTAAAGTTCAATTTTCTTCTACAAAACTTTAATCATTTTTTAAAATGATATATCTATCAATATAACTTGCGCCGGGAGCGTTTTCCATAGTTAATAAAAACGAATTTAGAAGATGAAATATATATATTTTACAATAACTTTTTACACAAGCGTCGTACAAACTCTGGGTGGGTAGCAAACTCTTCAGCGTCCAATTCTATTACAGAATCATGTGATTTCAACTGCCACCTACAACGGTTAGCGATGGAAAATTCCGCTCGAATAAACCGCCCGAAATGCACTGTGCTCTAAATTTATCAAAATTTGGGTGCCACGCGTTATGGCAGAACGCGTAACGACCCTTGTAGTGTTAACTCAAAAATCTATAATGTTACGCATTTCTGCCCCCATTGAAACTAACATGGAAACAAAAAGCACATATAGACCTCTAATTTCATGTTGGTTTTATGATGCTAGAAGAACTAATAAAGTTATGAGCCGAGAAAGAGGAAAAAAACCGGGATTTTAGCGGAAATCCCCACTCGCCGGGCGAGCGTGAAACCCCCTAACGTAACAATAGATGTATAGACTGATTCTCTATTCCACTTTCGTGGTTGTACACTCCAGAATTTCAAAGGTGTGGAATCAATGGGCACGGCTAGAGAACGGAAACCTCACTTGTTTACAATGGCGTCCTAGAAGAATGACTTTTGTGTACGAAACAAAGCATTTTGGAAAAATCGGGGAAAGCAGTTTGCGAGGATTTTGTAAAGTTAGGTCCTAGCCACGTGGATGCTGTGGACGCCTACAAAGTTTCAAAAGGTGTGGGTTAGGTTATAAGGGAGGAATTTGTGCTCAAAGCCTCCCAAGTCCACTTTTGTGTATATAGATATCACGCCTATTTGTAACTTTGGTAATTTCTTATCCCTTGTTGTCAAAAATTAAATTGGACCCCTGTGTTCTTGCTAATGGCTTTAAATCGATCATATTCATTGCGTTTCGCAGCGTAAAAGGGAATTTATATCGTTAAGTGAAACATTTCTCTTTAAATCGTGTTTTGTATTGTGCTCAGCGCGTTGTAATTTTATATTATGAATCAATAAAAGAGTTCGATACTGTATAACCATTCATGGTTCCAAAAGGAAACGGGGAAAGCGAATAGTTTATTCATAACCGTGCTTAACAGTGATTTAAAATACTACAGATGGGATAAAAGCATAAAATATTGATTGGACAAATTCATAATTTGGAGTGCTCCAATAAATGTATTCAGTAAAAGTACGTTGGAGCAAATAAAATATTGATTGGACATATTCATAATTTGGAGTGCACCAATAACTGTATTCAGTGAAAGTACGTTGGAGCAATAATATTATTAATAATTTCAAGGGTACACGCAATTATCTTGCGCCATACCAGAGAGAGTCAAGTAAGCACAAGCATCTATGTGGAGTAGTGGTTAGGTGCTTCTCCGAAACACGCAGAGGACCTGAGTTCGATTCCCGTGTGGGGAGAAGTGTTAGTCAAGTATCTCAATCTTTCCGATGGGATGCTGTATCTCTTTCAGCCCGGTTTGGTCGGTACAGGCAGAGTCGAAGGTCACCTCCTTCATGATTTAGATCAGACATAATCTATCTCCCCTCCCCCTTTCGCTCTCTCTCTCTCTCTCTCTCTCTCTATATATATATATATATATATATATATATATATATATATATATATATATATATATATATATCTCTCTCTCTCTCTCTCTCTCTCTCACACACACACACACACACACACACACACACTCTCTCTCTATCTATCTATCTATCTATCTACGTTTGTGTCTCTGTATTTCCCTTTGTCCACTTCACTCTGTATGTGTGTGCGTGTGTGTGTGTGTGAGAGAGAGAGAGAGAGAGAGAGAGAGAGAGAGAACCCAATTGCAAGGATTTTTTTAATAAATAACAAGCCATTGACTAAGCGAAGATCTATACCACCTAAACTATCACCACTTTAAGAAAAATCTATCTTGACAGCACGTTTAATCGATGACAGTAAAAGATAGCTATCCTGGATCCATCTTCTGTCGATTAACTATTTTTTGCAACGCACATTAAGATTTTTACAAGCGCCGATGCCTGTGACTGTAGTTTAAAAGATAAGCTCTGCGCTGTTGCACTCAAAAGACTTTAGTTCGATTCCGGTCGAAAGTAGTTTATTTAGGAAAGTAAAAGTAAAAACAAGCGTAAGGCCTGCTTGTTTTAACATACTTCAGCTAATATTATGCTCATCTGACATCCCCACTCTCAGTGGGGCCACCACATTTTAGTCGCGATGACGTCACGTAAGAAAGACACCTTTAGATTATTTTAAGAGAGGGGGTTCGAAATTTACTTTTACTGCCTGATCGAAGCACAACGATTTCCAAATAGCCTAACTCAGGGCGATGATACAGCGCCCCGTCAAAGATTTACAATAATTGCCTGCTCCTCTGCACTACTCGACCCTTTGCTTAAATGTCGCCGATCAGCCTTAAGTGGGGGGGGGGGGGGATTACGCAAGAAATAAATCCAAGATGTTAGCAATAAATGTGCGAATTTTCGCAAAACCGCGCCTATTTTCAGACCAGTCAGTCGCTGTTACGACGCTAAATTTGCGTGTGGGTGACTAAATGGTTGCACTAACTGGACCATTAGATAAACGGAAATGCATTTTATAAGAGCGAAATTTAATAGTACATGGGACTGAGGCTAATAAATCTAGATAGAGACTTTCCTTTTTGCTGATATACAGCGCCAGAAGACACCATAATTCTCCTATCGCTGAGCTGACTTGCGTGCACCTGAGCAATTGATTGAACGGGGGTGGGGGGTGAATAGAACACGTTTTTTTGTATTTTTCAGTCTTGACACAGCAAGCCCACTACAAGAGTCCTGTTTTCAGAAAGTTGTGTGTGTATGTGCGTGTGATTTGGGGGGGGGGTCAAATATAGAAGGACTTAATTCGCATAAAAACATGTTTTGACCAGATAAGCAAGGTGCTTTGTCTGTATTTTTAAAAAGTGAAATGCAAATCAAATCGAATACTTCACATAGCCAGTGAATACTTTAATGTATAAGTCTCGTTGTTAGTTAGTTAGTTAGTTAGTTAGTTAGTTAGTTAGTTAGTTAGTTAGTTAGTTTCTTTCAAAACTTAACAATGTAGCATTATTTACCTTTTGAAAAGGGGCCCAGAAATTGTCTCACTTGCATAACCAGTGTTCACTGGATTTGTTACGTTAAAAGAGGTGTCCTTTTCTATGCCTTTTTGAAGTTTTACTACTCCCATCAATACAATTTAAATCGTTTAGGGAGCTGATAGCTCAGACACCACCTGCCATGGCTAAGGCAAACTGAAACTGAAGTGAAAGATATACAATGTCCCAGCGCACATATTTAGATCGTCCAGCTGCTACGTTTCAACATAGGCCAACATGTAGTTCCACCAAAGGTAGAATGTTGGGGGGGGAGGAGTCAGCTTTTCATCAGATGATGATTATATCCCTCGTTTGACAAAATTCTGTTCAAGACAATGCAGGTAGTCTCAGACCTCAACAATAAGACCAGTTCTTATTGCCTTTTTCTGATAATATCTCTTTAGTAGCTAGAAGAGACTGTAAGATGTCCAATTAATATCTTCCAGCCACGGCTATTGTGGCTTTGTCATGTTATAGAATGATGTCCTCTCTCAGACTCCAGATCTCTTTCTGTCTGTCGTATTTTCACACATGGGGTCTACACATTACGAAACCCTAACTGCTCATAGACAATCCCATGAATGGCTGATTTTGGAAAGTCAAGAGCCATAATAACCTCTCCAGCTTTCTGCCGCCTACTATCTTGAAAATAGCGAGTCAACTCCCTGATTCTCAGCTTGCTTCTGACTTTGAAATTTGAAAGTGTCCTAAACGTGTGTCCTTTTCTGGAATTTTCAATCCGCCATTAAACAAACTGTAGGCCTGCTTGTATTTCTTTATACTCTTTGTATTATCTCCATACGCAGCAACATTTCACCTTCACCTTCAACTATCCCGTAGACTGGGCGCTTTGGAAGATTTGACCCCCAGCTTCCTCCACTCTTTCAGGTCTTAAGCTTTCCCGAGCGTGTCTTTGAGTTCCAGGCCTGTCCATTCCTTGATGCTGTCCTATCAACTCTTCTTAGGTCTGTCTCAACCCATGTTTGATCTTGATCATTCATCCAAATGGGTCGCCATGTCTGAAGTGACGTCACTGATGCATATATGATGTGATGAAACTGGCGGTGTTTCTGCATTTCGAAGAGCTTGAGACACGCATCTGTGCTACATACGATGTTAAGGCCCATAGTCGTTGCATGATAAAGATAAGAGTTTGATTCCCAAGTGGAGAAGCAATAAAAAGATCATCTCTGTCTTTTTGTTGAGATGCTATTTCCCAACAAAAACCAAAATAAAATGATGGTGAGTAAAACATTTGCAATAGAATGGCATCGGCGGCATAGTGGTTAGGCTAGGGGACCCGTGATCGTGAGATTGCGGGTTCGGGAGTTCGAGTGTCAGCTCTGTCCGACGGTGTGTCCTTGGGAAAGATACTTTACACGAATTTCCCATTTAATTTGGCTTGGTCCTTTCGGAGATGAGGACCGCCTCTTAAATAACCTATTATTGTTGATAGGGGTGTTAAACCTAATTTTCACTATTTTCATAATTGGTAATAAAGATTTGGTCCTATAGGTGATAGGTGAATGCGTTTTACAACTTTACTGTAGCTCTTTAATGTATTTGTTAGTCCCAACCCTACGTTTATTAGTATTTGCTTTTGTTGGGCTCAGAGTTAGCGTAATGAACTAAATACTGCACTTAGGACAAGCTTATAATTAAAAACCGTTCAAGCAGGTAAAGTTACATTACAAATTTGTCATACACAGGAATGAGATGCCATCTTGGCATAATCACCTCATTTATTTTGTTTCTGTCCCGGGGATGTTGCTTAAACTAGTGATTACCTTTCCTTCAAAGACTGTTACAATTATCATAAAAACCAAATCATGCATCTGGTGATTTTAATCATCATTTTTCAGGGATTGTTGCGTCCTCGGGACAAAAGCTCATCGGGAAATATCATCGAGCAACCTTTCCTTCATCCTATTCCCTTTAGTCATTGATTGTTGCACATAATATTATATGAAAATTCGAACTATTATTTCAAGAACCAATATTCAGGTCCCCGAACTAATTCCACGAAATTATGATAGGCCGTAATGATAATATTGATATATGAAAAAATCTTGACGACATAAAACCTTCATTACTTGTTCATTTTGGTGCTGCACTGAATGAAATCCCAGTAGAGACTAGTTTGAGAATTTTCCGCTTTGTTACAGTCTTGACACTACAGCAACGTGTTCTTTTTTAAATAACTCTGAGCTTCTTGGAGCTCATGGCAAAAAAAACCACAACGAACTCCGATCAATTGGAGAGAATCTTTAATGTTCTACACTCCTATCAAAACACGCTTTTTCATGAAATAGACAAATGCTTCGAGTCGGTCTTCCTATCAGAGCCAACTCGGAATGTTTGGGATGCTACATCCCAAAAGGAAAACAAATGAAATGATCTTCTTCCTCACATGTGATCGACCTCACAGCTTTGTCTTCTGGGCTAAGAGTCTTTAACCTCGCCACCACAGACACTGGTTGACCAGCATCAAGAAGTTCCAGAAGAGTAAGTGAAGAACGGGGAAAAAATGCGGGGGGGGGGGGGGTCCAGGTGAGGCAAAAATAAATCCTCTGTTATAATATTTTCAGTGGGCTACGAGAAAAAGTTACTGTGTACCATTCTTTTCAGAATGGATCAGGGACAAAGAGAAGGTGCACACCGTCGGCTGAGAATAAAAGGGGACTACGTTTACTTTGGTCCAAATGCTTTTTTTTTTTTTTTATAAACAAAATTGAGGCGCTTAAATGACACTGCTTCCTGTAAAACAATCAGTGCTGTTTTTTTCCGCCACAATTACAATTCTCGATGTATCCATGTCCTTGCTATTCTGTTAACAACTGGTCATAAATAATCTATAATTTATTTTTTTCTCAAACAAGGTACACGAATTTGGGCATGATCACCTACAGCTGTTTGTATTCGATACGCCCTATTCTTGATTTTACGATGGTGTAAATGTTAACCAAAAATCGTTTCCTCTTTTCAGACTAATCGCCAATAGGCAACATTTTTCCTGGTGGTTTTTCTTTGCTTTTTTTATTTAAAAATCTAGAGATGATGTAGGACACGTCAGGTTGGAGTTGGTACTCTTAATTCAACCTCGTCTGTATAAATGATGGTATATAATTTTTTTAAATTCATTTTCTTTTCAGGAAGGGGTGTTGCTTGTTTTGTGTGTGTGTGTGTGCATGTGTATGTGGGGGGGGGTGTTCATGTGTGTGTGTGTGTGTGTGTGTGTGTGTGTGTGTGTGTGTGTGTGTGTGTGTGTGTGTGTGTGTGTGTGTGTGTGTTGCTGTTGTGTTTCGGGGGGGAGGTTGTTATTATTGAGTTTTTAGAGCTGGGATTTGGGGGGGGGGCGTTGCTCCCTTGTATCTTTGGATGACGATTTGTGTTCACTTACCACAATATTTCATTCTGATCATGGCCACTTGGGGACTCAAAAACATTACATCTATATGTACAAATCGAACATTGGTGTCCAAGTTGACTTCGTCGTGCAGCATAAATTATTTCCAGCCTATTAGAACTTAAAGAAAGACGAGATAAAGTGATGCAAATTAGAGCGTACGAAATCTGAAAAACGGACATGTTTGTTGACTACGGAAGTTGATAAACAAGAATTGAAGCACATTGTTGCTTTTGGAAAAAGAGCTGGCTTACTAAGAAAACTGGATTGATTAACTGGAACCCGTTTTATCCCTTGAAGCAGGAAAAAGTTGACAGAAATACTCAAACACTAAATTGAACAGCCAGGAGTCGGTGTATTCATGGAAGATTTCAAACAGTAATTATTAAGAACCGCCAGTCTTTCAGGCATGTGTTTGTTCAACCGCTATGAACGATTATGAAAAATGAGAAAAATATCAATATTAATTTTTTTTTATCGGCAAGCACCCTTGGCATGAAGTGTTGTCGGAAACGTTTCGAAAGTTCTGAACTGGACATAACTTTGGAACACGCAGACCACAATATAAAGGATTCTAAACACCACAGAATATACACAAAAGAAACCTTCAGAATATGAAAGATATTATTTCATTAACTTCTTCAGATGTCGACGAATTTGAAACGAACGGAAAGATTTCTGGAGAGGCGAGGGGTATGGGGAAGGGGGGTGGGGGTATGTGAATCATTACATGTATAATTAATCATTATTGTAAAAGATTTTTAAGGCTCTTTCAGTTCTGTAAAATTGTTCAAGTAAAAGGCAGTACGTACAAGTTTTCCAGAGTCTGTTGTGTAGTGGCTAGAAATTTCGCCGTCGCACGCAGAAGACTAGAGTGCGACTCCTGTGTTTGGGGAGGGGGGGGGTGGTGTTATTTAGTAGCTCGGTGATGCAGCTGGGACGTTGTATCCCTGTCAGCCTAGGTTGCCCTTAAACAAAGGGTCGAAGCCCGTTTCCTATTATAACAAGTGAGCAATCTGTTGGAGCCAATCGGATAACTTGAGAACGACAAATGTACGCCATTGGCCGATATTTATAGTAACAGCCATCTTGTTTGACGTCATTGAGGGATTCCCACTTTGTTGTCGTCCACGGTGGTAACACGACCGCAAAGCACTATTCCAGTATTTTTAAAGCCTGTAGCTTACAGTGGCAGGGTGGCGGAGTGGTTAGTGCGCTTGTCTCAAAAACAGAAGTCCAGGTTCAAGCCTCAGTTCGGCCACGGATTTTTTTTTCGCCCCTCCTGCCCACCCACCTGTAATGGGTACCTGACTTTGAGTTTGGGAAGTAAAGGACTATTTTTTTTTCTCAAAAAAGTATATAAGATAACTGAAAAACCATGTGATGTCGTGACTTTGATGGATTTAGAAAACATACCAAAAAATTGTCATTTTCCTACAATGACCGCCATTACCATGGCAACCGCTAGATTCATCCACAAAATAGAAGATTGCAGATTACTCACAATACGACCTTTAATATATAAGTGAATTTTGAGGTCTCTATAGTTGTGTGTTAGGTGTGAGAAGCTGAATTTTTTTGAATTAGTCCTTTACTTCCCCAGCACGAAGTCAGGTACCCATTACAGGTGGGTGGGCCAAAAAAAAATCCATGGCCGAACCGAAGCTCGAACCTGGACTTTCTGCTTTGGAGACAAGCGCACTAACCACTCCGCCACCACGCCACTGTAGGCTACAGTAGAATACTGCAATAGTGCTTTGCAGTCGTGTTGCCACCGTGAACGACAACAAAGTGGGAATCCCTCAATGACGTCAAACAAGATGGCTGTTACTATAAATATCGGCCAATGGCGTACATGCGTCGTTCTCAAGTTACCCGCATGTGAGCCATTCCAGTTGACATATCAAGCATACCACAGTAAAGAAACATCACTTCTTCAAGTTACGAATGAATAACATGCGTGTTTCTCTTTTTTTTAGTACTTTCTAGTAACACATCTAATCTTCGGTGCTTACACGATCTCTTTGTGTTGCAAGAGCAGTAAAAAAAAACTCTTACGAAAGCTTAGATTAAACGGAACTAGTTACTCGTGTCCCTTGGGACGTAACACTTATACTTGTAAAAATAAGTTTCAAAGAAACATTCTCTGGCTAAAACAAGCCAGTTAGGTGGAGAGCCATGAAGACTACTCTAACAACGAGGGTTTCAGAACGTCGTAATACGGGGGCTCTCGTGATCTAGAGGTTACGGTGCTCGCCTTTCATTCGATAGGTCCCGGGTTCGAAACCTGACAGCGACGGAAAAAACAAATTTTCTTCTCCAAAATGCTCTCCTTTCACCTCCTATCCTGCTCTTTAACCATGTGTTCTGTCGTCTGTTTTCGTCTCCATTTTTTGCCCTCCCCCCATCCCCACCCCCACCCCTTCCTCTGACTCTTTCTGCAGCCTTTCTACTGCTACTCTTTAGCTTACCAAAACAAACTAAACGCCGTAATGCGTACACGAACGGCGATCATACCAATTAAAAATAGTGTATACAAGATAGTCCACTCCTCTTATTGAGCCAATTAAAAAATTGCTCTTAAAATTCGGTGGCACCCTCTTCGAAAAAGCGCGGACTTTGCTTACAGTTACTCTACTAGTATGAAAAAACAATAAAAGTGAAACTAACAAACTGTGCTGTTCCTATTCTTTCAAAGCGGCAGCGGCAGCGCCATCTGAACCAATGCGCGGACTTTTTGGCTGAGTGAACTATCTTGTTATGTACGATCTTTGGTGACAGCCATTTTTTAAAAAAAAATCGAGACAACCATTCCAGTTGTTTAAAGATGTCGTTTTGGCATCGATTCACCTGGCTGGATTTTATCATTCTCTCAGAAAGATGTTCGCTGTCTGTTTTGACTTGGTTTTCTGACCTTTTCCTGTGAATGTATTCCCCTCTCTATCGATAATAAGCCGGTCTCTCAATGGGAGGAAAATCTATACACAATTACTTCATATTTGAACACTTTCACTTCACATAACTTATACTTTCTCTAAGAAAAACAGAATTTACCAAGAGTCTATCAAACCTCAAAGTACGGGTTAAGAAAATCGCCTCTGGCGCACAAGAACGGATCTTTTTTTTTTTTTTTTAATCGGATGTCCCCAACGACCCGAAGACAGAGGGTCGATGGCAGCACAAAACATCAGCACGACCATAATCTTCAAAGCTGTAATCCACCAGTCCCAAGACAAAAAAGCGACAAGGGAATTTCGGTAAAGGTCTACTTCGCCAAAGTCCCCACCCCTACCACCAGTGTAAAAATAAGCCAAAATGTATTATTTTTCTTCTTTTGTGTGTATGGGTGTATGTGTGTGCGTGTGTGTTTGTGAGTGTGTATATGTGTGTGTCTGTCTGTTTGTGTGTTTATGTGCGTGTGCATTGCGTCACGACTGCCCCATTTTAGCCCTATACAGAGAACAGAGACCCCAGATGTACATAGATCTAGTTGGTTAAGTATATTTTTAATATGGAAAAGGGGGGGGGATTAAACTTTTACCGGAAGATCAATTGTGTTACTGTAGCAGGATGGCTACTACAATGAAGCTTTTTTATAAGACACCTGCAGGATTGTAGACTGTAGTAGTAGTAGTAGTAGTAGTAGTAGTAGTAGTAGTAGTAGTAGT
>NW_004797299.1:2322756-2328449 GCF_000002075.1 Aplysia californica
GTCTCTCTCTCTCTCTCTCTCTCTCTCTCTCTCTCACCTGTAGAGCCACTAGGAAGGCAGTAATGACCACCTGTGAGTGAGGACTGACAAAGCGCGGCCGCCGGTTGTCTTTGAGACTGCTCACGAAGATCCGATACACTCTGACCGTCTTCACAAGCAGCGGAGCGTACAGAAAAGCGAAACTTAAACAAAACGTGAAGTATAGAGAGCTGCATTTGGCATGCGTCGGCTCCAGTTGGAATACGATGATACTGACGTACCCAAGGAAGATCCCCAAAAGCTGGAACGAGCTGAGTTCTTTGCTGGACGCCTTGATGACTCGCGTGCTGCGATAGTGGATGTAAAACCCTGCCACAACGATACTTATCATGAAGGCGACCACCCCGAGACTGATCTGGATGCTGGACAGCGTGTCCGTCACAGCTGGGAAGGAGACAGGAATGGGCGTGCAGGAGGTGTACCCTGTACGTGGGTTAGGCCAGGTGAACTCTTGGCAAGGCTCACAGCTGGTATTTCCCTGGACGAGCCGCTCGTTGCTCCTGCAAAAGCGACACTCCCAGCAGCACGGTAGCTCTTTCTGGATGCGGTACTCCCCGGCCATGCAAGGCCGGCTGCACACGGATTCCGGCACGTCGGCTCTCGTGATGCCCTCGGAGAGTGGGACAAGTCTCTCTCGTGGCCGGAGGTGCCGCCAAGAGATGTTCTGCTCCGTGCGAGAGATGGTCGCGGTGGGTATGTCGTAGACGGCTACCACCACGTCCCGGAATGTGATTTGTTGACCCGATGATGATGATGATGATGAAGAAGAGGAGGAAGATGCTGACGTTGATGAAGATGAAGAGTTGGAATTGGTGTCACTGATACTTATTACCTGGCTGACGCTGTATTTCCCTTTCACATCACCGAACTCATCAAACTGTATAAGACCTGTGTAACCTTGAAAAGAAACGTTCTTCAGATAACGTATTAGATGTGCTCCAGTCACACACGACCTCGCCTCCATTCCCACCGCGCCGGGACATAAGTCTTCGATCAAATTATGAGCTGCATGAGCGAACGTGAAGACTGAGTCCATCGCGAGAGATGGGATTCTCATTCTGGCGAAATTCGACGATTGCGTGACGTCCGCATCTGTGTCGCACGTACCGTTCTGTAAAGAACAGCCTAGCGTGTTCTCCCAAGACCTCTCGAACCATGGGTTTGTGGACGCGCGAACATCTTCAGTCCTGATGTACTCGTAGTACTCTTCCACGAAACTCGAATGGTACAGAAAAGTGAACATACCGACAAAGTTGCCCGGGTGGTCAATAAAGTCTCTGTGGCTTGTAGCGGCTATGGAATCACTGCCGATCCAAATAAACTCACCGGTGGCGTTTCTTTCATTGATGGAGGAGAACAGATTCCTCACAGCGAGGCTGTCAGCAAACAGCAGAACCACCCGTGCACGGGACACAGCTAGAAGTTCATCTGCTATCAGTGACGTGTCTTCGGCGTCACCGACACGATACGAGAACGCGATGCAGATACCAAAGTCTGAAGCAGAGCTTTTGATATTGTCGAAGGCCCTCTCGCCGTAAGGGCCCTGTGAGTAGATCACCGAGATGTACGACCAGGCGTTTTCCGCGATGAAGCTGAGCATGGCTTGGACCTGATGCTTGTCGGGTGGGACGACCCTCAGGAAATACGGGTGGATGGATTTGTCGCTGAGTTCGTCACTCGTCGCCGTGTACGACACTATGGGTACCTGGGCAGTGGCATACAGATAAGATATCGGCACAGCATGGGTGCTCAGCATCGGAGCCAAGAGCCCGATGACGTCGTAATTCGGTATGACGTAACCATGGAACCCATCGCCATTGCTCGGGGTTGAAGAACCAGTTCCCGATTCTTGCCCTGTGACTGGCTCAGAACCACCATTATCATTATTAGTATTATTGTTACAATGACTACTGGACGAATAAGTATCGAATTCCCGTCGAGGTAGAAAAGCCAACGCTTGCGTCAGGGCTATGTTGCGTTTGGTGCAATCGTCAAGAATAACAAACCCCATAGTCACGTTCGGTAAAAGATCGCTGTCTTCATTAACCTTGTCCACAGCAAACGCTATAGCTTCCGTGTATTCGAGTGCCCACGAAAAGGGATGTAATATTTTACTGCACCCAACATAGCTAGGGGGCACGCTTAGAGACATGATGGAACCAACGTTCAAATCTCCCAGCTGGACGTAAGTCTCTTTGTTAACTTTGTCGTTGGGAAATGCGTACTGTGGGCATGCTGTGACTGAGCAAGACAAGCAGGAGAACAAAATCCACGTAGAAAGATAGAGTATCTTTAGTCCAGAACTTGATATCGCACAGATAAACATGGGTTTTCGTCTGAACCCTTCCATCTGATAAGAGAGGACGGGGGGGGGGGGGGTATTGGAATATGTTTTAATTCTATCTTCTATTTTCTTAACATTCCGAATAAGGTTATTAATAAGTTTAGAATTAAGCTCGTTTCTTCATCCAAATGAGGTACCCTACTTTCTGTGTCATCTGCTCTTCCGAGGAGGAGTTAGATCCTTGACTGCTGCGCAGAAGATTAAAAATGTTTTTGACACTCAAATCCCGTTTTGAGAGAACTCGTAGCTGTCTGGAAAAAAAAACGTGAAGCATTGAAAACAAATGACACGGAAGAAAAATCGTTACTACTGACATTCTGAATTCATACGTTCTGAATTAAAATTGGTTCCTGTTATATATAACCAAACTTTGCGTGACAGGTTTTTACTTTTATTAAACCACTGTAGTATGCATCGTCATCCTTATAATAATAATAATAATAATAATAATGATAATAATAATAATAATAATAATAATAATAATAATAATAATAATGATAATAATAATAATAATAATAATAATAATAATAATAATAATAATAATAATGATAATAATAATAATAATAATAATAATAATAATAATAATAATAATAATAATAATAATAACAATAATAATAATAATAATAATAATAATAATAATAATAATAATGATAACAATAATAATAATAATAATAATAATAAGCTTAGTAATAGTAAAAATAATAACCGTAAAAACAGTAATAACAGAAATAACAATAATACTAGTAATAATTTATTATGATTATGATGATTATAATAATAATTATTATTATCATTATCTTTATTATTATTATTATTACTATTAGTATTACCATTATCATTATAATAATTATTATTATTATTATCATGGCTCGTCCGTCAATGTCTGACGATGACCAATACATTCGAAGAGTCGTTATGAATGGTTAAACACCTCTCAGTTGCACGAAAAATGAGTTGGGGAGTTATTTTATCAAGTTTCAGGAAAACAATCGTAGTTGTTAAGGCATGTTAAATCTAAAGCAAATCAAACCAGTTGCATTTTTATAGCGCACATTCACGCTCTACAGTATGCTCTATGTGCTTTACAACTATTATTACCCCAGCAGACCCAAGAACACTCAAGAACATTCTTGGCTTCACGGGAAATTGTAAGCTAAGTTAAAGCGACCACTGAAGTAGGAAATATTGTTGGGGAGGAGAGGGGGGAGGGGGGGGGGGGGTCGTAAGCTTAGTTCTGCACGCACACATACAAAAGTCGATTCTGTATTCCAGTATCCAAATTCAAATTTTACTAACACAAATTTCTCGGGAAAAAAGTAAAAGTGGAGTTGTAGCGTTTGGGCTAATTTACTATAGACTGTTTTCACTTGATGTAAAACCGAACGGGTGCTACTGTTTTAGTAAGAGTTTTACGGCACATACAAAACAATCAGATCATTTATGCACCGACGATTAGATGGGCTACTGCAGAGTTACCTCCCAAGAAAAGAAGGAATGAAGAGAGATTTGGACGACAGGTGTTTGATAGAAAAGGAGCAAATAGCACCAGAGTACCTTCCAACCACCTACGGATAGTATTCTACAAAGTTTAAAAGTGTTGATCTTGCAGTTTCTCTCTTTGTGTTTTCCTAATCTTGGAAACCAACTACCAACATTTTTTTTTCTGCATACATCTATCTCTTCTCACGCCGTTGTACCCTTCCTCGTATGTCTATATTTACCCGAAGCAGAATCCAGAATCAATAAATGGGGGTTAGAATGCTGATTTTGCGGTCTAGAGATTTTGAATGGGTGGTTGGCGGGTGCTCTGGTGTGGTTTGCTCCTTCTTTCCTATCAAACATCTATCATCCTTATCTCCCCTTCTTCTTTTTTATGTTTGTTATTCTCTTGTAACACCTCTGATCTTCTGGCGCTCATATGACCTTATGCAGTTGCGAGCGTCGTAAAACCTCTACTAAAACTAAAAGAGACTTTGAGTTCGATTCTCAGCAAGGGCGCACTTTACACTGTGTACTTGGAGAAGACAAGCCATACAATCTCAAACTCTACTTACATTTTAATTTGAAACTAGTAGAAAAACCTGTGGGGGTGTAGAAATAAATCTTTCTGTAACCTTTACAAAAGTAACAAAGCTAATTATATGCATTTATTCGATAACTGAAACTCATATTAACTCTTTGAAAACACGACGAAGCCTCTGTGCGATCAGGTGCTGACCAAAGGCAATGTTGAGGCATATTTCGAACCATCATACACAAATCGGAACAATGAATTTGCATCAAAGCATTTAAGCTGTTGCCTGTTTTTGTTTTGTGTTTTGTTTTTTGTTGTTGGTGTTTTTATTGAGTAGAAACACGAATTTATATCAAAGCATGAAGGTTGTCGCCTGCTTTTTTTAAAAATTGAGTTAAAGAAACACGAATTTGTATCTAAGCATTTGAGTTGTTGCCTGCTTTTTTATTAAAAAAATTGAGTTAAACAAAGCGGAGTTGAGAAATATGTATGGATAACAAAGTTATGTTTCGGTTTTGTTGTGGGGGCAGCAAAGCTACGTTTATCTTTTACTACAAAATCTTGCGCCTTCAAGTGCTTTCGAATTACCAGAATACATGTCCTCAATGAGTTAAACTGGAGATCAGGACAATAGGGAACATAAGAGGTCGAGCCAGAGAATGTGAAACGCCGCCTGAACTTTTAAAAAAGTGGTTAAAAGATTATGACTTACCAGCGATTGGGACAGCGCAGCATTCTTTCCCACAAGTGGCTCTGTATCATAATATGTAGCACATGTTTCTTGTCCTGTGGCAGATATCGGAATGAACCCATGATACATCTGCGGGTCTTTATAGGAACTGTCAAAAGAACTTGTTCTACGTTTTTTATTCTTTACTTTGTTTTGTGATTTTAAAAAATATATATTTTCTTGTTTCTTCCTTTAAGTTTGGACATTCCTCGAAAATATTAAACCGGATTGGTTATGACTATGACGTCAATCTGATCTGCTTATTTCCTGAGATTACGTTTAACGATTTTGTTGAAACCGAAAAAAATAGAATTTAATGTCGATAATCTGATTGAAAAAAAAAATACATTAAAGTAATGGAACATATTTTTGTAAGCCCAAAGTTTTATAGACATCAAAGCACATGCCGCGAACGGTTCCAAGTCTACGCGCTCCTAGTGACAAGGTCTCAAGATGACAAAGCAACAACTCTCCGTCCACCCTTAGTCCTCAGTCTTTCTCCAGTTATCCTCCCACTCACACTCCCCATCCCCACCCCCACCCATACACACACACCAAACCAACAC
>NW_004797299.1:2331553-2346716 GCF_000002075.1 Aplysia californica
CGTCAACAGAGAAGTCCTTACAGGGAGTCAGACTTACTCTGCTCACCTCTCTAGCTTCAACAGCACAAAGTCTGCTTAAACTATCAAGGCTTCACGAAAAACAGCGGGTCACAAGAGTGTGACAAACATACATAAGAAGTAGAGGGAAATGACGATAGCAAGGATTAGGAAAGAAAAAGCAGCATTTCCCTGATGCAGTTCAGTACAGTTATGAGCATGACATTGTTGGATCAGCCCATTTACAATTCTGCAGTGCATTAGAACGAGAAATGTCCCCCCTTTGGGAATGGCCTAACATAAGGAGGTTTGACGGTGCACACACAGCAGGACGCTGTTTTATCTATATATATACAATATTTAATTATAGTTATAGAGTGTAGAATAATTCCTTGCCTAGCGGGCAGCTTCGTGCAATTTTCGAAGGTACTCTTTAACTAGTTTAATATTTATACTGACTAGAGTCGCTCGAGTTATAGGTGGGAACTAATTCTGAAACTTCACGGACGGCAGCGCAAGGGGATTACTCTTTTCATCTTTTCAACTTTAGAACCACCAAGGGATCTAAAACATGCAGAACTTCGACATGAGGCCTCCGAAATCTTGTCTTTATTAAACAAGACAAGGTGCTCAATCCTACCTACACAAAGATCAGAGTACGCAGAAAACATGAATAAAAAAATTAAAAAACGACATTGGAAGGAATCAAACACAGAGCTTCTGGGTTGACAGTGAACCACATCATACCTGTTGAGCTATTGAAAGTCCCCCCCCCCCCCCACCACTCCTCTCCCAAATCCCTGTGAAGTGAGTCGCCTGCATCCTAATTCATTAGTAATAAAATATATTATCTAAGGATTGAAAGGAAAAACGCAAAGAACCTCACGATGTCTAAGAAATAGCAAAATAGCACTGCTGAAATGTACATACTTTGGATCAGTTTTTTTTATTAAAATAGGGGCAATAACAACCAAAAAAAGCCGTCATGTTTCCATGACATCAAACAGTAGTACAAAATAGAACCGAAAAAAAAAAAATCAAATAATACAAGCAAATTTCAGTTCATAAAGAATTGCACAAGTATAAATGTATGTACAAATGGCCACAGCCAGTGTTGCTCATAAGCTCCAAAAAGCTAGAATCAAAGGCAGATGGTACCAAACAGAGCAGTTATTTAAGGCATATAGAAAGGGTTAGGGGTAAAGTGAAAATGAACAGAGAATAGAAACAAACAAAACATATGTGCATGTGAATACACGAGCGTGCCCTCACACACACACTTGTGCACATACACACACGCATGCACACACACACGCACACACACACACACACACACACACACACACACACACACACAGCTTTTGCAGAAAACTAAGTGGGTCAGAGGCGAGAGAAAAGGGTAGGAGGAAAAGTTAAGTAGGTCAGGGAATAGAGAAAAGGGTTTGAGGAAAAGTGAAGTGAGAGATTTGGGGTTTGAGAGAGGCATGATTAAGAGAAAGACTCCCAAACAGTAATATTGACTTGAAACTCTTTCCAACAAAAGTCAACTGATTTCCCACTAGCTTCAGTCATCGCAAATTGCCTGTCTTAGCATGAGTACCTGAGCTATTTTTCACTGTGCTTTCTCTATAAAGTTATCAGGTTATCACACCTAAATTGAGAGTGCGTACTTGATCTTTCAGGAACAAAAACCTGCACCACAGAAAGTCATTAAAAATTTTCTTTTTTCATACTCACGACCCACGAAGCAAGACCCAGAAGGTGACTATAAAATCTACAAACTACAATATTATTATGTGATTTAAAAAACATATTTAACAAATGAAACATTGGTGAGCGTTGCGATCATGATGATTATCTCTTTATTCTCTTTGTTTAGAGTAAAGAAAAACGTTTCAACACAATAAAGATCATTCAGAACAGGAAAAGGCGAGACACACAAACTGACACAACATAGGGAAAGGAAAAGAAGCAGCACCTGCCAGTGATATATCCTCAAACCACCAACTACATTTTTTTTTCCTCTTTGAAATCATGGACTGTTCTATCGAAACTTCTTCAACTACAATCCATGAGAGACTTGGGTTGGTGTCTGTCAGACTTCTGCTCTAATGCCTTCAGTCTCGCCTCTAGTTGTGCCTTCTCCTCCTGGAGATGAGCCGTGCGCTGTTTGTTGGCCTGCAGTCGCTGCTCCAGGCTGTGTAGTAGTGGACCGCTGACCACCTCCATCACATGACACAAGGACTTGGTAAACACTGAGGGGGGACAAAACAAGAGAGATATTATATATAGATTCACAATTGAAATTATCAAAGGCGCAACAACTCATTGTCTAGCAGAAAAGTCGTTGTCTTGGACAGGAGGATGTCTTGGACAAGGTCATAATACTAATTTAATATTTTTTTAATGCAGTGTTGGATTGGAATCCACAGGGTAAAAGATCAAGGAGGAGACCGCTTGGAACCTGGAGAAGAATCACAGAAATTGATGTACAGTGGAGTCCACTTATAACGAGTCCGGAAAAAACGAGAAGTCTGTTATAAAGACACTATTCTAAAACCCCGTTTTTTTCTCCTCTTTACCTTTGTAAATAAAATACTGCTATAGCGCTATCAGACAAACATGCGAGTCGGTTATAGCGGAAATTGCTGTTGCTGTGCACAGTGCATAGGCCTATTATACATAATGCAAAACCTCGTCAGTTGAGAAACGTGTTGGTGATCTAGCGAAGCAAAGAATAGGAGAGCCCATGTGTGTCAACAATGAAGGCCGGAGCGACTGAGTAGGGAGGGTGTGGCGTGCGCAGACAAGCAGAACGCATCGCATGATAAGCCATTGTAAGCCTAGTATAGATTATCGAGGCCTACCATGCCTCTCACTTCTCTGATACGGGGATGGAGAGGTCACAGCAATGTGATGGATGGAGCAAATATGTGACGTGCGCGAGCAGACGGAATGCACCACAGGGTGGGATGGGGTGGGGGAAAACACAGCGAGCGAGTTTGTCCAGAGCCCTTTCTTTCTGATCGCCAAAGCCAAGCTGCCAGTTCACATCGCTAGATCTAGCGCTAGAGAAATAAATCTGATTCGAATTTTGATCAAGTAAGACCTAGAGGTTATGTTGAAACAAAATCATCATCAGGGGAGATAGCAAAAGGAAATAAACAGAATACCAAACTCATAGATTAGGCCTACTTTACAGTTTTCCTTGAATTTATTACTGGATCACTTATAGCGAGAATCCTGCTATAATGGACATTTTGCACCGGTCCCCACCCTCTCGTTTTAACAGGATTCCACTGTACAGAAAAGTGGGGAATAATATCAAGAGGCTAGCCCATGATCAATGATAGAGAAAGGTAGAAAGTGTTTGTCCATGGCCTATACCCTGGTGCAGAGTGAGAAAGGCAACGATGATTTTTTTAATGCACGTGGGGATTCAACTCGGATTCAACGAGGTCGCCGTGTCTGACCCAAAATCTCGTTTAATCCAAGTGTTCATTATTATAGCAAACATGAGGTTCTGTGTAGATCATTATAGGCACTGAGCAAGCAATGTATAAAGAGAAGTAACAAGTGGTGCTTGAAATGCCTGCACATTATGGAGCTGTGCAAAAAAGACTGATTCGTTCAAATGCACTCCTGTGTCATCTCGATGGTCTACCAAAAGTTGAGTGGCTGTGTAGAGCCTAGCATATGGCAACTTTTGATTCCACACATCAGCGTACAATTCATTACGCAGATCTACGTCAAGACTAGCTTATTATGTTAATAATGATCAGTTGCCAGAGGAAAAAAAAGACTGACGCGTTTGTATCAGCGCCGTTCCACGCCCGGTCCGCTGGTGCCCCACCCCGGACACGCACACATAGTCACACGTGTGCAGGCCGCCCATCCTACCCTGACACACGCTAGAATAGACACATGTGCGTGCCAACAAACCATGTGTTGGTATGAAAGGAGGCTGCTGATTGGTCGCATGCAATCGGTTAAGTGAATAATGGTTCACGATGCAGGTGCAAAGGATGGTTTCAGGGATTAAAGTTAGACGTGGGAGAAAAATGAGTGAAGCCACGTCTGTGGGGGGCTGTTCACCCTGGAAGCGACCTCGTTGAATCCGAGCTTGCTGATTTAAGTGTTCGTTGAATCCAGGTTTTTAAAATTGATTTTAAAGAAGGAAAAATACAGTGAATCCATCTCCTTTCGTTAAATATTAGCTCTCCATGAATCCGAGCTCGTTAAACCTGAGTTCCACTGTATCAAAATTTGATTCAGCTCAATACATGGAAGCCATGTTCATTTCGTTGTTATCTTAAACAAGCAAACATCCCCAAGCGAGAACTCAACTCATCTTACGCGCGTAACGCAAAAAATCCTTCCACTAAACAACTGATGATAACTCTTTATATCTGCATTCCTAGATTCTAAGCAAATTTGGCGAAGGAAAAAAAAAATGCAGGGAAAAAAAATTACCGGAAGCATTGTGTACTCGTGTCAGCAGATCCTGATCAGCAGGGTCGGAGACACGGGCGTAAGCTTCATCCTCCTCTTGCAACAATATTTTTGGCAGTTCCACCAGAGAGGACAGGCAGGCCGGTCCAATCTGACAGGTGGGGACCACGTTGAGGGGAACCTCCGCTCTGTGGAATCTGTGGACAAGGTAGGTTGTGGTAGTTGTTGGGTTGTACTGTACCCTCTGTAGGTAAAATAACCGCATGTCACTAAGAATGGGATAAACTTATGGAAAATCAGAAAAACAAAATAACAGTCTGCACACAAGCTCAAGGCTCTACACAAAGCATTGTTTAATCAGAGCCAACAGCATTTGTTTGTTTCTTTGAGTAAAGAGAAGCACATGGACACAATGATGGTCATTTAGTGCTGGGAAAAGTAAGACATACAGACAAAAACAATAGTGGGAAAGTAAAGAAGTAGGACTTACCAGGCCTGCACGCGTGTGACTATGTGTGCGTGTCGGGGGGGGGGCACCAGCGGACCGGGCATGGAACAGCACTGATACAACCCATTTCACACATATACTCAAGCATTATTAGTGATAGCTATCAGCAGATTAGGAAAAACAATACAACATTTTCCTAAGAAATAGATACAGTAGGGCATTGATAACACAAAGACAGAAAAATTAACATTTACTGTTGTCTCAAACGATATGCCATTCTCCGACTGAAAAGCTAGATTTTCTTTGTATTTATTGGCAACATAGTTTTCTAAAACACCTGTACAGATATCTCAAACAGTTCCACTCAAAAAACCTGATCAAACTATTCCTCACATTCACTCTGCCCACACAATGGAGAACAGCACAACCATCAATATCGAGAGTATCAGGTTACATGTGCCCACCAGGCTAACCCTCGTACAGCGTGATTCACACTGCTGTTATCGAGATACATCATCGTACGCAAATGGTAGACTAGCGTGTGTAAGGCACTAGAACTTCCTTGAATCTTGTCATGTGCGGGTGGTCTGAGCAGTGGGGTGTGATCAAAGACAGACAGACAGTTTGGTGCTGAATTGAGCCACATAGCGTGTGAATTGTGTTTAGTGTTTGTGTGCATGTGTGTGTATGTATGTGTCTTGTTGTTTAAAAATGAAGGTACTGAAAGGGAAGTGACTTACATAGATTACACAAGAAGGGTGTGTGGTGTATTCTCACAAGTATTGGTTATATCATCATGATCCTGATCTGACGTAAAAATAATTTTGTTTTTGAGGAAGGCTCTTCAGCAATACTCTCTTCTTTTACCTGGCTTTGACACTGAACAAAGCACATGCGCTGTCCATCCTTCTATCCTTTTATCGATACCAGGTACTTTTCATGATGGCAGACAAAACTTTAATTGGTAGATCATAGAAACCTAGCATTAAATTTTAGCAGAGGTTGACAAGCAAGAAATCCTGATCCCCAACTCAATGTTTCCCACTTTTTAAAAAATCATGGTAAAATCAAAAGGGCCATCATTGGATGTCAGCCACACAGAATGCGAGTGCACTTTGCTAAATTCAAGAATATCGAGCCCGCATTGTTTCAATTTTTTCAGCAAGAACATGCTATGTCTGTTCTTATTTCTGACCCCATCCTGAAGACAAAAACAAATGGAATCGCAAAAGAACTTGGCCTTGACTTCACATGCAACACAGAATGATTGGACATGTTCAAAAAGAGACACAGCATCACTCAAAAAGTTGCGTGCAGCGATTCTGCTACAGTAAATCTGCAGTGATCTATTTTCCTACTATTGTACCGTAATAGTTACTTCCCTTGATTTCCTTCAATATCTCTTTAATTGTTCGTTTTACCCAAACTATGGATATATGTCAAACACAATTGTCAGACTCACCATATGTTTGAGTTATCCGTGCCCAATTGTATATTGCAATGACAGCTAATGTTTCCAGACCCTTTTGAAACACTTGACACCATTTATTAGGAGGTGAGCTGCTTCGACCTTGTCTGTCAGGACCAATCCAGGCTGGGTGGGATGAATCATCCACGCAGATAGACGGAGATACTCAACAAAATGGCTTCCTCACTTAGAAATGAACTTATGTCTTTCGCATGAAACAGCAAAGAGATTAAAACTGTTACAACGCAGTCCCTAATGAAACAGTTAAAACAATAGTCATCATCATCCTGTGCCTAGCCGACTGGCGTGGGCGATTAAGGACCTCCACTTCACTCTGTCTTGCGTTACAGCAATGGTGTCTGTTGTTCTTGCTGCTCCTAGCCATGTTGTCATCTTGTCCAGTATCTTTTCCCTCTGTCTGCCTCTGCCTCTTTCCATCAAACTTGCCAGTTGTTACAATTTTCTCCAATGCTTCTTTCCGCATTGTGTGTCCGAAGAAATTTGCCTGTCGCTTTCTTATATTCGTCGTAAGCTGTCTTCTACAATTTACTTCAACCAAGACTTCTTCATTTGTTTTTCTAGCTCTCCATGGGATACGTAGCATGCGTCTTATGAACCACAACTTCGTCACCAAAATTGTCCTTCAGCTGTTTATTGATTGTCCATACAATAGTAGTGAAATCAAAAAGAAGCAGACCACATGAGAACTGCCAGAACCACCCAATAAACATGAAACAACATCAATGACAAATCAAAACATCTCCACTCCCCAGACACACAGTACAGCCAGTACCAAAGATTTCCTATGGAAAAGGCACTTACTCTGAGTTGATTTGTCTTGACTGGAAACAAGTCACTTGAATTTTATTGAACTGAAGAAAAAAAAAGAAGTTATTATTTTTGTTAGCAGAGGGGATAAAAGTTTAGTGAAGATGCCATATCAACTTCTGAATTTTTCTGCATACAAATATTACATATTGATAAAATATGACAAACTGGTCTTTTAAACAACACTATTCCCAGGTAATGTAAGCTTTAAGTTTCATTACAAAAGCATTATACTGTGTAGGGTATGACAATTTATAGAGAGAAATTTTAACATCAATCTCTAAATTTACACAGATTTAGTTTCAAAGCAGTAAAATGGTGAATTGTTGTCTAAGAAAATGCCTAAAACTGCAAATTATCAGCATTCAAACAGCACTGCATCATGTCTGCAAACACAAACCAACAGATAAAGTAGCCTTCCCAAAAAAGCAATTCTTGATATGTCCATGTCCAAATGTTCCCTGTTTACACAATGCAATAAATAAGAATTAATTTCTCTCCAAACAAGGAGATCAGACAGTCACCATCAGCTCTCGTCTGATATTGCACATGATGATATTACCTTTGAGACTTTGTCCTCATTGAACACTGAGAAAATCAGACCAACAAAACCATCATCCATCTGCTGATAGCTGGCTTGAGTTCGCAAATCTGAAGGCAACAATAAAAAGAACGGCAGTTTAATACATATAATTTCAAGAGAAGTGGTTGCATAAGGGATAAATGCACTTTCAACTCAAATAAAACAAAAGGCGTCTCGGATTTTCAAATTTATTTCTCACCAATTTGAAAAAATATACTTCAGGCTTTGAAAGAAATCATAAAACACTGTTATTATTAGCTGCAGCACAGGAATTGTTTTTCATTTTGATTTTTGCGTGTTAAATCCGGCTGCAGAAAGCCTGTAAAAAATGCAATACAGTGTTGGATCAAACCAAAACAAGGTAAGGGAGCCACTCGTTTCTCTCTCAGGATTTCCTCAATGCTAGGCTTTGCTATGACAAAGTTTCACAATGACATTAAGCTGTTGCCTTTTTTTTTTTCCATTTATAACACTGGTCTACAATGAAATTGCTTCTGGCTTAAAATCAGAAATATTGACTAATTTGGGGGAGCTGAAACTGAATGCAAAAATGAGTCGCTTTTTCATGTTTACATCTAGTTTTTTTAAGATATAGCTTGAGGTTGTTTTTTAAATTTTATTTAGCTTTAAATAAATACAAAGGGCACTTGGTATCTGTAATTTTAAGCTGCAAATAAGTTTTAGTTGTTGCTTCATTGTGACCATTTAGTTTCCGCTCAGCAAACAGTGTTTCAGAACCTGAAATAGCTTATTCCACTCTACTTCAATAATCATTATGCCTCATCATTGTTTTAAAAAATCTTGACAGATTCTATTATACTTGTGGAAAAATTATCTATACTGCACAAAGGAGAACGACATCAAACAATAAAGGCTTTTTACCTTGTTTTAGACGCAAAGTTAGTGACAAAAAGAAAAGTTGGACTCATCACATAAGCTGCAATACCTGTGTACCCCCATTTTTAGTCCTTTTATATTATCTGTAAAATATAAAAACCTGAAGATCTAAAAAACTAGACCTAAACAACAAATTCCACTATCATTTTCGGGTTGAGCGCCCCAGCATCCATGTAAAAAGTGATGTTTGATCTCGGAAGCAGAACCTTTTTTAAATTTTGTAGGCCAGTGTAATGAGGAAAGTGTACTAAAGTCAGTGGAAAATTTGTCAGAGCCAGGGCCAGCACTCACAAGCTACCAGTACTTTTACTGCCACTGAGCGCAAAAGATTGTGAACACCAACAAGCTGCTCACTGCTCTGGGAGTTGCAACGAGTTGTGCATTTTATTTCTTCCTCTGTTTTTAACCATCACCTTTACGCCTACTGTTTAAGATTGACCTACAGTGAATACTTACTAGGGGTACTATCATTATATCTTTAATGTATTTAAAGATAACAGGTATAGGCCTAATTGAGGTCTCATTTCTTCAAATAATAAGTCAAAATTGTCTTTTGAGCAGAACATCATGACAACCCCACAGAGTGCACAGATCACAGACAACCATTGTTGGTCAAGTATGCTCCAAATAGAGACCTCAAAAAGACCTTTACCAGATAATACTTGCTCACCAACATGAGACGGCCATACTGTGATGTGTGGGTGAGAGTGATACCAACCAACTACCCTCAAGGGCCTGTTCAATTCTTTGGCAAGTTGCTGAAAAGAGAGAAAATATAGTGTATCATTAATGCAGTCGACACCACTTGTGTTGAACGTGAACTCATTTGAGTTGATCTTCAGTAAAGTCGATCTTTTTCTTGGGTCCCATCACTTCTTCTTTACAGGTCCCAACGGATAAGCTGAACTTTATAGATGAGTTGATCTTATTTTCACTCCCACGATGACATCAACTCATCCGAAGTCAACAGTGCAAAGACACGTGTATGAACTCTGTACCCATAAAACTGAGTTTAAAAAAGGGAGATATTATTGTACCTTTCCTCACTAGCTCTTTGACTTAAAGAGATTATAATAGAAGTATAAAACATCATCATCATCCAGTGCCAGATCTGTGACAGATATCGGCGATCATGGTTTTTCCATTCATTCCTTTGCTCGGATGCTCTCAAAAAAAAAGCTACATTCCCCTGATCTTTCCCTGTTACCCATTCTGCTCTCTTTTGCTGCAGCAAGAGTGTCCATTATTCTGTGGACGAAGTTGGGCATGCTGTCAATGATGTATCTGAAACACACAGCACATAATCAATAAAAACCAATATTGATGTTGCAATACTTTTCTCTGCCAAAACACTGTATGTATGATAAAGAAGATTGAGGATGGGAAATACAGAAGATTTTCACTTTTACAGTTTGGTGAAAATAACACATCTCTGTATCTGCTCGAATGAACTACAGTCTCTATGTCATTAACATACTCACTGCCAAGCACTTTATTATAATTTATAACTAAATAACCAACGAATGCCGAGCGTATAGGAGGAACCTATTTTAAAAAATTATTGTGTGACATTATTCACCATCGAACAAAGAACTTAACATGCAAAATGGTAATAAAACACACTGCACAATGAAATGCAAAAGAGATTTCCAAAATATCCTGACAGACTATTTTTTTTCCAACGATCTTTGGCAAATGTGTCAAGATTTTGATTTAAAAAATTGTTTTTTAATGAAGCTGCTACGTCTAAAATAGATCATTAAGTTCATTGTCAGTAATCCCTACAGCCTTCCAATTGCCTTTAATACCAAACTCTGAGTCTTCTACATAACTTTTTAGGCCAGCATCATTTTTATCTTCTTCAGCACTAAATTAAAGTCTAAATCTGACTCAGCCCATGGGTATGGATCCATTAGTTTGAAGATGTTCCGAAGTTCGTTCGCCATCGGGTTAAAATGTGTTCTTTATCAACTGACAAAAAAAAAAATCCAAATCTAATCAGTAGTTATCAAGGGATGTGCTAACTCAAAGAACGCTCAATCAACTAAAAAAGGACAGCATTTAGCCTTACATACATCCGAAGTCTAACCCTGAAACACATAAGGGGTAACAGTAGAAAAAAAATGGAAACTCTAACCTGAAGAGTTTAGAAGGTAATGGCAGTACCCAGCACATCTAAATGATTTTACCCGAAACTCCCCCACACAGGCAACAGATGAGTTAAAGGAGACTGGCAACAAATGACCTAAAGGAAACTGGCAACAAATGAGTTAAAGGCCAGTGTCAGATAGCATACATACCTCTGCTTTGATGGAAGCATCTGACTGCTGTTCAGGTGAGATTTCAACACGATCTGGCTGCTTGTCTGACCTTCGTAGAATGACCACAGAAGAAATGTGTAGTGCCCTTTCCTCATCCACCTGCAAGATTTTTAAAAAGAACGATTCTTGTTATGAAAAAGACTAGAAATATATTTATACCTAAATTTACATTTTAAAAGAGAAATTTAGTTACTTCATCATCGGTTAACATGGAATAACATCAAGAGGCTAGCCCAGGATACAGAGAGGTGGAAGGTGTTTGTCCGTGGCCTATACCCTGGAGCAGGGTGAGAAAGGCAATGATGATGATGATCATCATCATCGGTTAAGATCCCATTCAAAGCAGGGGGATCATAAAATTGGACTTCATCTTCTCTCATCAATCGAAACACCCTGAAGTGTTTCCCTTTGACTAAAAGCAATGAGAACAAGAATCAGAATAAAAAATTAAAATAATCAATAACAAGGCAGTAAAAGCCAGTAAAGAACAAAGCTAAAAAATTTTAATTTTAATTTCGGAGAGTCTACGAGCAAGGTAACCGGGCTCCTAGCTTCAGTGTCTACGTACACGGTAACCGGCAACCGGGCACTTGTCTCAGTGTCACGTACACGGTAACCGGGCATGTAGCCTCAATCTACGTACAGTAACAGGCAACCAGGCATGTAGTCTCAATGTCACGTACACGGTAACTGGGCAGCTCAGAACTCCAAGTTCAGTTTTTGTCATCCGGTGTTGCCTTCAACCACACCCCTCCTCCGAATGTACCTTTTAAAAAAATCAATAATCCCCCCATTCCGGAGCCCATACTTCGCAGCGCACAGACTTTGAATGAACTTTGGTGATCCCAACCGGTACTCATTATGTGATACGAACGGACAGGTTCACTGAACGGTCATGATGGCGAACCCGACAAGATTTTCTTTTTTTTTTCATCAAGTGACAGCACAGGACAAATATTGATTTGTATTCATTCCGGTTAACGTGTACGTAGACTGTCGTAGATACTGAGACTAGGTGCCCGGTTACCGTGTACGTATACTAGGTGCTCGGTTACTTTGTACGTAGACACTCCGTTTAATATTTTCGAGACTAAAACCAATATATAGGCCTACATATCTTTAGTGAATTATAATTTTATATATATATATTATGGCTGCAAATATGGGAATACAGTGGTGAGGAGGGGAAGGGGGCTAATTCTTCCGGCTCTATATATATCCAAGAATTCATTCATTTATAATTTGCGAACAATGGAGTGTCTACTACTTAATCAAGGGAGTGTGTACATACAGACCCGGTTATGGGAAACAAAGTCACAAAGTATACACAGACCCGGTAGGGGAACTCTTTTGTGATTTCGGAAAGTTTCAGCGCCCTCTTGGCTCAGGGTAGACCTAGGTTCTTCTATATCTGTGGCCTAGGCTAGATCTAGATCTAGATCTAGACAGACAGACATATAAATCATTGATCTAGTTTCGAGGCTAGCCTAGATCTAGATCTAAATGAAGATTGCGGATGGATCATGTCTTTTCGATGAACGATCGTTTTTCCTCCGTTTTGAAGTTGGAGGAATCACAATTTGGAGAAAAGAACAATGTCATAATTTCTCTCGAGCAGTCATCCTCTCTGTTTCTCTCTCTCTCTCTCTCTCTCTCTTTCTCTCTCTCTCTCTCTGTCGCTCGCATTCTCTTTTTCTTTGACTTTGTCTCAGTCTTTCTTTCTCCCCACCTATTTCCCACTATATATCTTTCATTCGTTCCCTCCTGCCAACTGGGGCATGTCATACATTTTCTAGCACTTCCCCTTCTGTTCTTCTCTTCTCTCTCTCTCTCTCTCTCTCTCTCTCTCTCTCTCTCTCTCTCTCTCTCTCTCTCTCTCTCTCTCTCTCTCTCTCTCTCTCAACCGGGTCTGGGCGCTGAAACTTTCCGAAATCACAAAAGAGTTCCCTCAGGGTCTGTATACTTCTTCGTGACTTTGTTCCTGGTTAACGGGTCTGTGTATACACTTCGTAAATCAAATCTGTTACTCTATTTCACTAAGATTTTTTTTTTAAACAGACAGATTTGATTTTTTTTTTAAACAGACAGATTTGCAGCTCTTCATGGGAACCAGCAGGCCTAATACTTAGCCTTAGATTTCTGAACTATGAGAAATAGAAGAATGATTAGGCTCGGCCATGCATGATGAGATGAGTCAGTCGCGAGTCACAAGCCACCCACTGGCGGCACTGGTCACACTCACTTATAATAGAACTAAGCTTCATAGTTAAACAAAACATAGGTTGGTATTTCTTACGGATAATTTCCTCACCTCACCAATCAGTAAGCCCATAATCTCCTCCCGCTCTGTGGACAGTGCGTGAGTAAGACAGACAAGATAAACATCTGATTCGAGGTTGACACATTTCAAGCTCATTTCCGTAGTCGTAGGCTAAATAAAACAATTAGATTCTAGAATGTGTTAATAGTCTCGTGTATTGTTGTTTTTTTAAAACCTGATAGTCTCTGGTGTTTTGCTGAACTTTTGTTTTCACTCTCACAGTATTCAAGCTCTAGTTTCTAGCAGCAGAATAAACAACAATAAACACGAAACACATAGCACAGGTAAAGTTCAAGGGGTCTGTGCGGTGTTATGGTTAAAAAGTCTCCAAAAACGATATGCCAGTTTGGTCTTTTGGTAGATGACAAAGTTTTCGCATTTTGTATCTTTTTAATAAATTAATAATTATAAAAACGTGTATTATACAAAGATAATAATAGGATCTTGTATGAGTTGAGAACTGCATTGTGGAAAACGTGTTTTTAAAAAACGGGAGGGGGGGGGGGATAAACTGCCGCCAGTGAGGATTAAAGAAGAAAAGGGAAACATTATCGAAATCTCTAAATGCAGTTTGAAAAGGAGATTAACGATTTAGAAGGACTAGCAAACTTTCATCCCATTGTCAACCAGACAGAAGACAGATGAGAATCCATAATATTATTAGATAGTTTCAGGTTTTTGTTTTGTTTTTAATGTTTTTCCTTTAATTATCCTCATGAACTCGATTACGTAAAAATCAACTGTGTTACATTATAGTATCAACCACGCACGTGTAATTTTTTAACATCAGCTGCTCTCTCTCTCTCTCTCTCTCTCTCTCTCTCTCTTTCTCTCTCTCTCTCTCTCTCTCTCTCTCTCTCTCTCTCTCTCTCTCTCTCTCTCTCTCTCTCGCTCTCTCTCTCACTCTATCTATCTATCTATCTATCTATCTATCTATCTATCTATCTATCTATCTATCTATCTATCTATCTATCTATCTATCTATTATGCTCATCTATCTATACATCTCGCTTACTCTATCTGTGTGTGCATGCGTGATTGTTGGGTGCTCTGGTGTGGTCTGCTTCTTCTTTCCTATCTAATGTCCTACGGTCTCATTTTTATGTGTTTGTGCTTCTCTTGTAATACCTCCAATCTTCGATAGGCCTACTTAATATTATATGACCTAAGTGTGTTGCAAGTGACGTTTAAACACGTACTAAAAACATGTCTGAGTGTACAAAGGACGTGGTAAAAGCGATGCAATGTGATTTTAGTTCAAAGTTATATAACTGCAATCATTTACAAAATCAATTTATTAAACCAATCCCGCAATATCCCTGTCGAGCCTTTATAGCATTCAAGCTTTATTCCAAAATTAAAACCCAAAACAATAAAGTTTCCCACGAACTGTTTAAAAAAAATATGTGAATGAAAAAGTTGGGGGGGGGGGTTGGTTTGTTTTTTAAAGTGTTCAATCGTTTTTGTGAGTTGCTAATCACAATAGATTCTACTACAAATTTTGGTTATCTCTTTGCCTTTTTGTGATTTTGGATGTTTCGATTAGCTTAATTTATTTTTTGTGTTTTTGAGTGCATGCGCGCTCGCGTTTGTGTGTGTGTGTGTGTGTGTGTGTGTGTGTGTGTGTGTGTGTGTGTGTGTGTGAGTGTGTGTGAGTGTGTGTGTGTTTGTGTGTGTTTGTCTGTGTGTGTGTTTGTGTGTTTGTGTGTATGTGCGCGCGTGAGCGCCCCCAATGTGTGTGGTGTGTATGGAGGGGAGGGGTGAGGGGCCTCCACGGTCGAAAAAAATTATTTTCACCCTTCTGTGGGGGAACACTTATAAAATACAGAGGGGCCCCCGTGTTTTTTTA
>NW_004797299.1:2346816-2348542 GCF_000002075.1 Aplysia californica
CACACACACACACACACACAAACACACACACACTACCGGGTCTGGGCGCTGAAACTTTCCGAAATCACAAAAGAGTTCCCTCAGGGTCTGTATACTTCTTCGTGACTTTGTTCCTGGTTAACGGGTCTGTGTATACACTTCGTAAATCAAATCTGTTACTCTATTTCACTAAGATTTTTTTTTTAAACAGACAGATTTGCAGCTCTTCATGGGAACCAGCAGGCCTAATACTTAGCCTTAGATTTTTATAAACTGCCTCTCAGACTGTCAGATCACTGAACTATGAGAAATAGAAGAATGATTAGGCTAGGTCATGCTTGATGAGATGTGTCAGTCGCGAGTCACAAGCCACCCACTGGCGGCACTGGTCACACTCACTTATAATAGAACTAAGCTTCATAGTTAAACAAAACATAGGTTGGTATTTCTTACGGATAATTTCCTCACCTCACCAATCAGTAAGCCCATAATCTCCTCCCGCTCTGTGGACAGTGCGTGAGTAAGACAGACAAGATAAACATCTGATTCGAGGTTGACACATTTCAAGCTCATTTCCGTAGTCGTAGGCTAAATAAAACAATTAGATTCTAGAATGTGTTAATAGTCTCGTGTATTGTTGTTTTTTTTTAACCTGATAGTCTCTGGTGTTTTGCTGAACTTTTGTTTTCACTCTCACAGTATTCAAGCTCTAGTTTCTAGCAGCAGAATAAACAACAATAAACACGAAACACACAGCACAGGTAAAGTTCAAGGGGTCTGTGCGGTGTTATGGTTAAAAAGTCTCCAAAAACGATATGCCAGTTTGGTCTTTTGGTAGAGGACAAAGTTTTCGCATTTTGTATCTTTTTAATAAATTAATAATTACAAAAACGTGTATTATACAAAGATAATAATAGGATCTTGTATGAGTTGAGAACTGCATTGTGGAAAACCTGTTTTTTAAAAACGGGAGGGGGGAGATATACTGCCGCCAGTGAGGATTAAAGAAGAAAAAGGAAACATTATCGAAATCTCTAAATGCAGTTTGAAAAGGAGATTAACGATTTAGAAGGACTAGCAAACTTTCATCCCATTGTCAACCAGACAGAAGACAGATATGAGAATCCATAATATTAGATAGTTTCAGGTTTTTGTTTTGTTTTTAATGTTTTTCCTCTAATTATCCTCATGAACTCGATTACGTAAAAACCAACTGTGTTACATTATAGTATCAACCATGCACGTGTATATTTTGAACATCAGCTGAATCTCTCTCTTTCTCTCTCTCTTTCTCTCTCTCTCTCTCTCTATCTATCTATCTATCTATCTATCTATCTATCTATCTATCTATCTATCTATCTATATGCTCGTCTATCTATACATCTCTTTTACTCTATCTGGGTGTGCATGGTGATTGTTGGGTGCTCTGGTGTGGTCTGCTTCTTCTTTCCTATCTAATCTAGTGTCCTATGGTCTCATTTTTATGTGTTTGTGCTTCTCTTATAATACCTCCAATCTTCGATAGGCCTACTTAATATTATATGACCTAAGTGTGTGTTGCAAGTGACGTTTAAACATGTACTAAAAACATGTCTGAGTGCCACAAAGGACGTGGTAAAAGCGATGCAATGTGATTTTAGTTCAAAAATATATAACTACAATCATTTACAAAATCAATGTATTAAACCAATCCCGCAATATCCCTGTCGAGCCTTTATAGCATTCAAGCTTTATTCCAAAATAAAAA
>NW_004797299.1:2350008-2352542 GCF_000002075.1 Aplysia californica
AATATATTCCATGTATCAAAAATTCAACAGACAAATTTTTTTTTTGCGTTACATCTTCTCTTCATTCTGTGAAAATTTCATGAAGATTGAATGAAAATTGATGGAGTTATTCAAAAAAGTATACAGGAAAGTAGCGTTTTGAGAAAACGGCCGATAAAGAAAAATAAAATATTTATTTTATGAGGAAATGGTGGTGACAAAAATGCCCGGTATGGGAAGGAATAGGGTTTTGGAGGGTTGTTAAGCATTGAAATAGCTGTAGGAGAGGGTGAGGAAGCTAAAAATGACTACAACTCAAATTGCATAATGTTGAACCGAATCGGGACTTTTGGGGGCACTTTCTTATAACATGGGGGGTTGAAAACTCTTAGGCCCTAGGCTAAAATGGTTTATTCTATTTTGGCTGGCTTTGGCATTCGATCAGCTCTGGGTAGATCTGGCAACCACCGGTGTCGAGTTAGAGGCAGTCAAGGGTGAAAACGGGAACTTTACGAAATACCTGCGTGCTCTGTTTTAGAGTGTTTGGGCGTGTCGTCAATGAAATAAAATAGTCGCATGTGGCGTTTCTGTTTCGCTTCCGGGTAGTCTCTGTGCAGAGCAGGCATAACGAAGAACAGGATGTTTTTAACAGTGTGAATACTTGGTGTTCGTTTAAGTAAAAAATGGTTTAGTGTTGTGAAATGAGGACGTCTACAAAACACTGGCATCCTCGACCGCTAGCTTGGTTACCACACCTGTGTAGTGTGTAGGCGAAACGTTAGAGAGTCCAGTGAAAGCCTTGCAATTACTAGATCTAGTATGTTATAAGAGCCCACTGCCTCTCGAGAGAAGAGAAAGAAAAAAGCAGTAGGCTGTATTATTATTCGAAACGTTGACTGTTATCTTTTCCCATCTGCCTTTGGATTTTCCAGGTAAGTGCGAAAGCGTTTATCTTGTTGTCGCTATATTTATTATGTTGACAAGGTGTGTATTGTTGCAGTGTTTGTCAGTTGTGCGCACAGGTTCGCCAGGTGTGTATAGTACACTGCAAAGGAGTACAAGATTTGTGTGTGTGTATGTGACGTCTGTGTGTGTGATGTGTTTGTTTACGAGAGTGGGCAACTAATATATAAGAGGCTTAGCATTACATGCATTTATAGAGAGGTGTGTGTGTGTGTGTGTGTGTGTGTGTGTGTGTGTGTGTGTGTGGATTCAAAATTCTTGGACTGACCTGGAGATAAAACAAAACAACCTTGAAATAGGCTACAACCGTTAACTGATGGACCCCATGCATTTATTTTTCTCTGTGTCATTTCGTTTTTGAAATAGCAAAAAAAAAAAGCTTGACTTTTCTCATTGTTCTAAGAATGGGATATTTGGCACAACCATGTTTCAGTATTGGCAGTAGTTGGGGGTTGTGGGTTTTTTTCGCTTTGTTTTGTTTTTGTTGTTTTTAAAGAATATTTTCTGGAATAGATCTATATCTTTTTCCACCTTCAAGCCTTTTTGACAACCTGCAATATTCTTTGCTCATTTTCTCATTCGTTTCTTTAAGTGTTTGACTTTGAAACATCGGTAGGCCTACTGAAGCATCTGTTTTCTTGAGATTAAAAAGTATTTGTTATGATGTAATGTTGATGTGGCTAGGAAAATATATAAAGGAAAAAAATTTGTTACTCGTCCATTAAAGAGTCGAAGGGTGTAAAGTATTTTAACTTGCGACAACACGACTTACTGTCTGTATGCAATAAAGCCAACGGTAAAACTTTATGGAAAAGACTGATTCATTTAAAAGCTGATTGGATTCCTAGGATAATTAATATTATATAATGAATAAAAGTTGTGTGTGTGTCTGTTCTATTGATATGTAATTTTCCACACACCCAACGCCTTTATAAATCTGTCTGTGAATAATGAATATTGTGCACTCTTTCCGTTCTGTTGACCGAATGGAAAATGTGCTCTGCATGATGTAATTAGTAAGACGTAAGTTCCACTTTTGTGACCTTTCAGGCTTTTTGTCCCAAGTGCGAGGCAGTATTTTTATATTTGTGAAGCATTTTCTATAGTTCCAGTTTGTCTTACGCAAGTGCTTTAGTGGTCTATTGCTTGAACACAGCATATAATCAAATGTATAATTTTTTTAAATTAGAGAAAGTGTTTTATCCTGTAGACTAAGCTTCACTTACACATATAAATAAGCTATCATGTATTAAGTTTTGTCAAATGTTGACAACATGCAATGTAGGCTACAATTTATATATTTTATTCTTGAAAATAGTGGATGTGGGGATTGTCATATAGATTTGAATTTCATTTTAATTCCAGTTGCCATCAACAAATACATCAGGCAGAGGATCACAATGGCCACAATTCTCATTTTTGAAGATAACACAGTGAAAAATACATTCGCAAAAATGTTCCCGTTTTCTCTTGTTCTCCTCCTCTTTGTCCTGCTCTTTATTTTCTTCTATCTCTCCTCCTCTTCCTCCTCCTCCCCCATCTTCTTCTTCTTCTTCTTCTTCTTCTTCTTCTTCTTCTTCTTCTTCTTCTTC
>NW_004797299.1:2356766-2358105 GCF_000002075.1 Aplysia californica
TGGCCTGCCATAGAAAACTGCATCTCCCCTCGACGTTTAACGGCAACAGAGGATGAAAAAGTAAAAGTAAACGAAAAAGTAAAGTAAGTAACAACAACAACAATAATAATAGTAGTAATAATAATGATAATACATAAGTATATTGTGTTGACGTCCCCGCGTTCCCCACCAGCAGTGTAATGTCTCCGGTTGTCGCTCGGATGTCGCTCGGATGTCAGTCCAGGCGTGTCAAGTCGAGGTAGGGGCCCCTGTCAAGACGCTTAGAGAGAGTGTGGTATAGATCTACCACTACGAACGAATGCATGTTAGATCTAGTGTTTTGTGCGCGCTCTCATTGCGGCCCGTCCCTCTTTCTTAGAAACGGTTAGGCCTACATTGATTTATATCCGGTTACCTACTCGTGGCAGAGATTTTTTATAGGCTAGAATCTTTATTCGTGGTGTACAAGTGTACGCTTAATATTATGTGAGAAGTGGTGGATTCTTTGTCTGAGCGTCCAGGTTAGTGCTTGAATTCTAGTCTTTAGAAAATTAAAGCTGTCAAATTTTAAGTTGAATAATATGTATAAATTATTTGTACGAAATGATAAAAGATGTGTTAAATTTGAAGAAAATGGTAATAACAATAATTGCATTTATGCATCGCGTATCCATGCTCTTCAGTATGCTCTGTACGCTTTACAATTGGTCGCTTTTAAGGACAAGATGGCTAACCCAGATTTCAGGGGTTTCTAGAAATTTTAACCATCACTAAAAGTGGATATTTCCCTACCTAGAGGGGAGGATTCGTTTCATTGGTGCGTATGTTTGATTATAGAGAAAACTCTCCTTAACTTTTAAAGAAACTGAACAAAGGGCTAAAACTTTACCTTCGATTTTCCCAAAACAGCAGTCTTTGGGATGCCCCTTGTGCTCTAAAGCGACCAAATATTCTCGGCTTCCCGGGAAGCATACAGTTCAAGCTGGGGATTTCACGCGATCGAACACTACTGACAAACTGACAAGATCATTCACTTTCACTGTCTATAATCGGGTACCTAGACGCTCAGAGTAATATATTATTATAAGAACGTAAAACCGGGAACCCATTTCCACCTGCGTGAAGTGAGGAAAAAGCGTGTAAAGTGCCTTTCGCAAGGACACAACGTCGGGCCTCCTGGCGGGATTCGAACCCTCGACTTAACGGTTGCGAGTCCAAGAGCCTAACCACTTGTATGTTTGTCACTCTTGTGACCTGCTATTTCCGGGGTGCCTTGATAGTCGAAGCAGACCTTGTGCTGTTGAAGCTAGAGACGTGAGCAGAGGAAGTCTTGATTCCCCGTAAGGACTTCTCTGTTAAC
>NW_004797300.1:0-1882 GCF_000002075.1 Aplysia californica
TAGCTTTTTGCAGCAAAACTGTCTCAAAACTGAAAAAACGAAGGGCGTCATGATCTGGAGAATATTTTAAAGAATCTTTTGGCGTAAACTGCATGTGGATCGATGCAGCCATTAAAAAGCCTTTTGAATAGCAAAATTCGGCCACCACAAATAGATAATAATAGATCATTTAAGAGGGAAACAACAACTTGACTCTAATATCATCATCATCAATGCCTTTCACCCCCTAGCAGGGTATAGGCCACATACAAGCTCCTTCCGTTTATCTCTGTCCTGGGCCATCCTTCCAAACTCGTTCCAAGCGAGGTTCATCTCATGTCCCTTTCCACGAATCTCCCCCATGTTTCCATGTTTCCCGTGGCCTACACGTGCCTCGTGCTCCTTGTGGGTTCCACTACTGCAGTGACTGTCTTGTGATGTTTCCGCTGGGCTTTCTTAAGGTGTGTCCCATCTATCACCCTCTTTCTTAGTCCTATTTCTACTTCTCTATCCTTTTGTCCTGTCCTTTCCCACAGCTCTTCATTTCTTATTCTATCCTGACACAAATTTCTTAGAATACTTCTCATACATCTGTTGATGAAAGTCTTGACTTTATTCAGTATTGTCTTTGTTGTCTTCCAAGTTTCGCATCCGTAGAGGAGCTTGACTTTGGAGTTAAAGAGTCGAATCTTGGTGCGCAGTGACTCTAATAACCAGTGTTTTCAGAGGTAAAAAACAACGTGGCTCTTACCAATGTTTTAACCCTATCCGTACGCCCTGTGGTCATTTTGTACCCCTGGGTTTATATTCTTACTTTTTAGAATACTTCTAGTACGAAGATCTCTTTGAAACTTTCAGTATTTTTCAATAAATCATTTTGACAGACTGCTATGCGAAGCGCACGGATTAATGAGTAAATTTCCTGTTTGGAAAGTGGTGGCACAGAGTTCCCCACGTCTTATGGACACAATAGTAAAACACGACGTGCGGATAGGGTTAAGAAGGAAACAACAATTTGACTTTTATAACCAATGTTTTAAGAGGGACACAACACCTGGACTTTCACCAAAGTTTTAAGAGGGACACAACACCTGGACTTTCACCAATGTTTTAGTTGCTTGTTGCCTTAACGACTCTGAACACCATAATAAGACAGATGTGCTTCCGTCTTCACGGGCTGACAGACAAGATAAACGGCGTCCTTTAGCGGTCATCTCTGTCGCCACCTAATTGTTTACTCCGCTCCTCGCTTGACCGCCGCCCAAGTACTTTATGTACTGCCGGAGGATGCTTCGCGGAGCGATTCAGACCGCCTGTTGTGTGCTTCGCGGACCAATTTTGAATGCCTAATTAGCTCGGCAGACGAGGTTCGTTGTGTGACGCACTGGCTTCACGGTGTTCTAAGCAACGTCAAAGACAGTTCACACTGCATGATATTTTATCTGTGCGTCCGAAGGTAGAACTTTAAAAGCCAGCACTGCTGTTGTCTTCTTACGCTGTGTTTGCAAAGTCAAGAGCCCTGGGTTTATCGATTCCATACACGTACTAAAAAAGTAAAGAGACCTGTACAATGTAACCGTTAATCAAATAACTAGCTCCTTATTTCTTTCTCTTCACTTTCTCCTTGTTGGCCATAACACGCGCTCTGTCACAAATCCTTCCTCCGAAACCGAATGTGGATGCCCAAAATTAGTTTTGAATTGTTTTGTTTTGTTTTTGTTTGTTTTTGTTTTTATGTTTGTTTGTTTTTGTGTCTACAAAATACCGTAATTGATGAAGAAGAACTTCCCATTCATGGCGAGATCCTGTTTGAGAAAGAATAACGAATACATAAAGGACAACCTAGGGAACACAGTGAAGGTTTTCTTGTCTCTCACTCTCGTGTGAGCCCCCCACCCTCCCC
>NW_004797300.1:5045-5937 GCF_000002075.1 Aplysia californica
ATCTATCTATCTATCTATCTATCTATCTATCTATCTATCTATCTATCTATCTATCCATCTTCCCCTCACCCCCCAACCACTTTACGATAAAAGGTTTCGGTGACCCTCCAACTATTTCCCATGAACACTATAATCCTATAATCCCTCTTTTCACCTGCGGATCCCCGCCACTCACGACTTCTCAACTCTCTGATAATCCCCGCTAGTAGGGCTGGACAATGAGTCGCTTTAGTAAAATCCGGATAATATGTTAGTGCACCTCTTCGGCAATCAAATGGTAGGTTTTTATTACTTTTAAGGACAAGTGGGCTAACCCAGATTTCGGGGGTCTCCAGAAAACTTGACCTACACCAAAAGTGGGAAATACCCTACCTACCTATAGGAGAGGTTTGGTTTCATTAGTGTGTACATTTGTACTCTACTTGTCTTTAAAGAAGCTGAACAAGGATCCAAAAACTTTATTTCGATTTTCTCAAAACAGCATTTTTCGGGATAGCCCCCTTGTGCTAAAAAGCGACCCAATGTGTTATGAACCGCTTCAGCAAATGGGTTAAAACCACGTCGACAAACGGGTTTGTATCATTTCAACAAATGGGTGCACCCACCTCGGTAAACGAATTAGGAGAGAGAGTTTTAGAGTCTGAATTCGGATAATGTTTCATTGAGAATTATCCGGTTATCCGGATAGGTTATCCGGATTCTGCCCACCACTTGCCGCCAGGCAGCTGTGGGTTTATCAAGAAGCTACATCCAGAGAGGCCATTCTTAAATACACATGGATAGCCTTCGGTATGACCTTCTCATATTTCTTCTTTCCTTCTCCTCCGTCTCTCTATCTTTTGATTTCAGCTGTTGGTTTTGGTCAGCCCCAGGCACTCCCACCTCCCACCCC
>NW_004797300.1:7517-9118 GCF_000002075.1 Aplysia californica
TTTGTATTACAAATAGCACTAATATTATTATTATTATAATTATTATTTCATGACGTATCTCAGCAGTCCTTCTGCCAGGGTCACTCTGCCCCACTCCGCCACAGGACTAACAACGTTTACTGTCAAACCAAGCAACCGGTGACCCAAGAAATGAATTAAAGTGAGTGTGAGCTTCAGTGATTTCTTTTTGAATGTTCGAATCGACCCCCTGGTATATAAGCAGATGAAGAGATCATTAGAAATTGTGCGCATGTTTAAGTGGCGGTATGGATTCACTTTTATTTAACATACGAAATGATTTCTGTTTGAATATTCGAATCGACCCCCCTGGTATATTATAAGCTCACCTCGACCTAGGTGGTTCTGTTGAGGTGGGGAATCATAGGACAGCTGGAAGCTCGGGTCACACGTGTCTTCAGCTCTTAGAGCGTTCACTCACAAAAAAAAACATCACACGTGTCTCAGCTCTGTGGGCGCTCACTCACAAAAACATCACACGCGGATCGTGGAAACAGTTGGTGGGAGCTGCAACAATGCCCCCTCCCCTCTCTTCCCTCTCCCTCTCTCCCTTTTACCCTCTCCCTCCTCTCCTCCCTCCTCCCCTCCCCTCCCCTCTCCCCTCTCTCGCCTTTCCCCACCCCCACACACTGGTTTTGTTTTGTTTCTTTCCTGGGTAGCGTGGGTGAGTGTGTGTGTGTGTGTGTGTGTGTGTGTGTGTGTGTGTGTGGGGGGGTGTTAGATCAATAGAAAAGCAGAAATAGTGCGCAGGTTTAAGTGTGGGTATGGATTCACTTTTAGCCTGCAATATGAGGAGGTACCGAGTAATATATTGTGATGCAGCGTGGTGGAATCAGGCTCTCTTCAATTTTTGGGCATGTAGAGTTATTGGTATCATCTTAAAGCTTGTTCATTTTTCTTTATTTGCATGAAAAAAATATCCAGATACCTTGAATGCAAGTCGAGATATTTGCGAAAGAAGGAGGCGGGGGTCAAATGTTTTCAGAGGTAAAATTAGTGAGAAAATGGCCGCCAAAGATTAGTTATTTCCTTAGCTTAAGAGTCCGTGGTAACTGAAAATTTACTTTTTTTTGTGCCTTGAATCAACGTTTTTCCGACAAATCCACACAGAAATGAGTTAGGTAATGGGCGTGAAAAGTATTAAGCAAAAAAAATAAAAATTGATACAAATTCACAAATCTGCGGAAAAATGCAAGTTTCTTCACTTTGATTATTTTGACGAGAGCCTGATTCCACCACGCTGCCTCACATATATCTTTTGGTGCTCGAATAGCAAAGATTGTAGTATAGGATCTTTGACAGTAGAGAACTCTGCCCATCGCCAAGTATCGAGACTGTTTGTTTGTTGCTGCTTTTTATTCTTGTCCTTTTCCCATGCTGTTGTGCTGTTGAAGCTAGAGAGGTGAGCAGAGTAAGCCTGATTCACAGTAAGGACTTCTCTGTTGACACCCACCCGTTGGCGCTCATATGACCTTATGCAGTTGCGAGCGCCGTAAAAACTCTACTAAAACTTTATTTAAAAAACTTTTCCTTTTAAAAAAAAAATTAACTTTTTTTTCTCATGTCATATCAATTTGTGATAG
>NW_004797300.1:13038-14935 GCF_000002075.1 Aplysia californica
GAGAGAGAGAGAGAGAGAGAGAGAGAGAGAGAGAGAGATGGCACCGGTTTTGTTCAATGGGAGGGAATAGAATATGGGGGAGGGTGTGAGAGGGTTGGTGGATTAGAGTGTTGGTGGAAGAGCTTTAGCTGGTTGGGGGGTGGGGGGTTAGTTGGGCGTAGGGGGTTTGTGGAGAGATCGGGTGTAGAACTAATCACTCTGTCTGACCATCCCCCTCCTCTCCCTTTGTGCTGGGCTCCTTGTGCGGTGGTTGAAAGACTTCCCTGGAGAGTAGTGGAGAGTGTAACGAGCAATTACAGAGCAGGACTGTCGCTTCCTGGGGAGACAAGAGTCAGGTGTTGATCCTCTTAGGGCTTGGGCTGGGTAATGAGTCGCTTTAGCAAAATCCGGATAATATGTTAGTGCACCTCTTCGGTAAATATTTTTATGTTATGAACCGATTCAGTAAATGGGATAGAACCACTTTGACAAACGGGTTAGCATCACTTCAACAAATGGGTGCACCCACTTCGGCAGACGGGTCAGGAAATAAAGTTAAGTCTGAATTCGGATACTGTCGTATTGAGGATTATCCGGATATTTACACACAAACACACAAACACACAGGACCCTCTGTCTGTACCTCCCACATATTCCATGGCGACCACGAGAGAACACCCTCCCCTCCCCTTCCTTCCCATTCCCTCCCCTTCCGTCCCCTCCCCTCCCTCCCTACCCTCCCTCCCTTCTCTCCCTTCACTCCCTCCCCTCCCTCCCCGCTCCGCCCTCCCCCCTGGCCACTGACCGCTCAGATCTTTGGTCTGTAGTATGCAATTTAAAGAGTTCTATCTGCATAATATACTATTGTAGGTACTTTTGAGATATTCACCAACAAAGTTTGTTAGTTTAAAAAGCAAGAGCAGCCAAGACCGTTTCCGTGTATACATTTCTCGCAGCAAAACGGTTATTTCCGAATGATGCGACGAACACTGTGTAGTGTGTTGTAGACAGTTTAGTTTTAGTAAGTGTTTTACGTCACTTGCGACACAATAAGGTCATATTTAAGTTCCGAAGATTAGAGGTGTTACAAGAGAGTAACAAACACAAAAAAGAAGGAGGGGAGATAGAGACGAAAGATTTTTTTATAGGAAAGAAGAAGGAGCGAACCACACCCGAGCACCCGCCAGCCACCCACTGGTGTAGACAGAACTCGCAACAAACCGTAACTCGAAATATGCGCAAAACGCAGATACAACCTTTTCCTCTGAAACGACGATCGAGGCCTCAAGTAGCTGCCCGCTGCCCACCCCCGCCGCCCGCCCCGCCCCCTACTTGTGATGCTTCCCAGGAAGGTGGAGATCGTTAGTGATACCTGGTTAAAATGATACCCCCCCCCCTCAGTGATACCTCGCCCCTGGCTACTACTTTATACTACATACCAGTGGGTGGTTGGCAGATACTCTGGTGTGGCTTGCTCCTTCTTTCCTATCAAACATCTTTCGCCCTTATCTCTCCTCCTTTTTCTTTTTTACTTAACGACCGCCGTCCTTATCTCTCCGCTTTCTTTACTGTATGTTCCTCTCAAGCAACACCTCTAATCTTTGACACTTACATCATCTATTTAGGTGTCAAGTGCCGTAAAATTCCTACCTAAAACTATACATACCAGTAACTCTGACTTTGTGAGGGCGAGAGAAAGTGTTGCAAGGAGGACATTCTAGAGAAAGTGTTGTAGGTAGGACATTATAGAGAAAGTGTTGTAGGTAGGACATTATAGAGAAAGTGTTGTAGGTAGGACATTATAGAGAAAATGTTGTAGGTAGGACATTATAGAGAAAGTGTTGTAGGTGGGACATTATAGAGAAAGTGTTGTAGGTCGGACAGTCTAGAGAAAGTGTTGTAGGTAGGACATTATAGA
>NW_004797300.1:15485-16307 GCF_000002075.1 Aplysia californica
AGAAAGTGTTGTAGGTAGGACATTCTAGAGAAAGTGTTGTAGGTAGGACATTCTAGAGAAAGTGTTGTAGGTAGGACATTCTAGAGAAAGTGTTGTAGGTAGGTCGTTATGGAGAAATTATTGTAGGCAGGACATTCTAGAGAACCTGTTGTAGGGAGGACACGATAGAGAAAGTGTTGTAGGTACATAAAAAAAGAAGAAATGGGATGGGGAACTGATTTTTTCCCCTTTTAGTAAGAGTTTTACAGCACGTGAAACACAGTCAAGACATATGTATGCCGACAATTAGAGGTTTAAGTTGAACGTAACATATTTAAAAACAAAACAAAACGAGAAGAAATAAGGATGATGGATGTTTGGTAGAAAAGAAGGAGCAAACCACACCAGTGCACCACCTACCAACTACCCACTGGGGGCTGGATAGTATAAATCAGGGGAGGAGGAATGCCAATGTCTAAAACTGTATCCTGTTTGGAAGAGAAGAGATGTTGTTATAATTAAGCGCGCACCGAATTCGAGATAGAGAAATACAAAGACTGATGGGCGAGGAAACAGAGGCGAAATTATATGGTCGCTTTTAAGCACAAAGGGGCTATCCAGAAAAATGCTGTTTTGAGAAAATCGAAGGTAAAGTTTTTGCCCCTTGCTCAGTTTCTTTAAAGACAAGAAGAGTTTTCTCTATAACCAAACAAATATACACACCAATGAAACCAAACGTCTCCTATAACTAACAGAGAGCGCAGGTATCTGGACAATAAAGATATGTCTTATCTTATCTTATCTTATCTTATCTTATCTTATCTTATCTTATCTTATCTTATC
>NW_004797300.1:17369-21340 GCF_000002075.1 Aplysia californica
GATAGATAGATAGATAGATAGATAGATAGATAGATAGACAGATAGATAGATAGATAGATAGATAGATAGATAGATAGATAGATAGATAGAGACAATACACCCCCCTCGTTCCTGCCTAAAGGAACAACCCAACAACAACAGCAAAATGCAACCAAACTACCGACTACGGACATAACAACCCCAACCCCCAACCAAGGCAGTGTCATTGACTGAAGCTGTGTTCAGGTCATTCCCAAAGGGGGGATCTATTCTTGTTCTTGGGCACAGTAGAAATTGTAAATGGGCTGATTCACCAATGTCATGCTCATACCGTGCCGGAACAACAAAAGGGGAACTGCTGCTTTTTCTTTCCTCATCCTTACTATCGTCATTTTCATCCCCTTCCTTTGTATGTTTGTCACTCTCTAGTGACCTGCTATTTCCGGGGAGCCTTGTTAGTCGAAGCAGACTTTGTGCTGTTGATGCTAGAGACGTGAGCAGAGTAAGCCTGATTCCCCTCTGGTGACATTCACCCCGTGGCGCTCTTATGACCGTATGCAGTTGCGAGCGCCGTAAAAACCTTACTAAACGACATAACAAAACAAAACCACCAACACAACAAAGCAAAACTACCAACACAACAAAACCAAACTACCGACACTACAAAACCAAACTACCAACTACAGACACAACAAAACCAAACTACCCACACAACAAAACCAAACTACAGACACAACAAAACCAAACTACCCACACAACAAAACCAAACTACCAACACAAAAAAAACAACTACCAACTAAAGACATTAACAAAAATTAAAGCAAACTAAAAAGACCCACCTGGCCCCGCCAGATTTTACTTTTTCAAATAAATGACATTCCTGTCCGCTGTGCTCGTATCTGGGAGGGAGACTTTTTAAGTTCCCGACCCTACCATCTTTATCACTCTGGTATTTTCTTCATCGCTTTTCATCCCCTCATCATGATCTTCCATCCCCTTCCTTCTTTCCTTCCATCCCTATCCCTCACCTAACCCCACCCACCCTACCCTCACCCCGCCCTCCATAAAAACAACAAAATATATTAGGAGGAAAAAACGGTGATCGAAGAAGTATCTTTTAAACAACCCAAAAATCCAACAAATGATGATTTTCATTTTTTCTGACTTTGAGCTTTCGCTCTTATCATTTTTATTTTACTTTTCTCAATACATCTGTCTGTCTGATTTTCTGTCTTTCTGATTGTCTGCCTCTCAACTTTTTTCTCTTTTTTGCACTTTCTCTCTCTGTTACTCTTTTTCTCCTTCTTTTTCTGTCTGTCATACACACACTGACACACACACACCCACAAACACAAACACACACACAAACACAAACACACATACACGCATACACAGCACCACGCATACACGCACACACACGCACACCTTCCATACTATACCATACCATAATATGTTTTGACGGGGCGAAGTCACTGACTGTAGTGTCTTTAGGTAGGTACCACAAACTGAAATTTCAAAGTCCTCTGATTTCATAGTTAACTGCACCACCTTATAGAATTTATCGTTTTGAGCATTTTGATACCAAATTTATACATATAGCTTCATTTTTAACAAAGTTATGAACATCTGAAGTTGCAGAAAAATGTTATAGTTTTTTAATTGCGAAATGTTTCCACTTTGAGATGTCACAACATTCTTAAATTTGAATGGACATTCACAAAAACTTGTAGACACACACCTATGCACATAGAGAACAAGCCCAATTTTTTTCAGGGCTATCAAATAACCAGAAGATGAAAGTTTATTGACGTAAACATGGCTTTTTGACCACAACGGCAAGAAATACAAGGGGAGGTTAAAATCACCACTTGCGACTACCGGCTTATCGGCTGGGCGCCGGGCCGCGCTGAAGGGAAGGAGAGAGAATTTATACGAAACCAGGGTGATGGTGCTCTGCTTGCGAGCCGACGGGGAGCAGCCGGTATTTATTTGCGTATAATGGCTGTGTTATTCTTGAAGAGGAATGAATGGGCTTTCTGCCGATATATTTCCGTAGTCAGTCCGATCACTGGTTCCATAAAAATACAGCACGGAAAGTTTTCACACGCAAATCTCTTCTATTAATTCTTTAAGGACAGTCTTTAGAAATATAAATATATCACCGGAAAGAGCGTCTTCTCATCTTGAAATATCGACGAATCAGATTGCAGTAATTGATACCCTACGCTCCCCATTCCTGTTCAACCGAGGTCACTCTAAAAATCAAAACACGAAACGCACGGCCGCTGGGGTGAAAACCTCGATAGTGTTGTCTTTTATCGCGCAAGAGTTTGCTTTAAAAAAAATCGTTGATTCAAATAAATAATACCACTAAAAAGAGGAAAAGCTCCTCTTTCTTCTGATGTATCAAGTGTCTGTGTGCATGCATGATCACACGGTGTTTTAAGAGAGTAAAAATATGGGTTTTGGTTTCCCTGACAGGCGGCGCACGGCCAGTTTGCGGTACCTATTTTAGGCCATTCCCAAAGGGGGGACATTTCTCGTTCATGCACAGTAGAATTGTAAATGGGCTGATTCATCATTTCATGCTCATAACTGTGCAACAGGGAACTGCTGCTTTTTCTTTCCTGATCCTTACTATTGTCATTTTCCTCTACTTCTGTTGTATGTTTGTCACTCTCTTGTGACCTGCTATTTCTGTTGTGACTTGATAGTCGAAGCAGACCTTGTGCTGTTGAAGCTAGAGAGGTGAGCAGAGTAAGTCTTGATTCCCTGTTAGGACTTCTCTGTTGACACCCACCCCTTGGTGCACATATGACCTAATGCAGTTGCGAGCGCCGTAAAACCTCTACTAAAACTAACGCTGTGCCATCATGTTTGTCCTCCCCAGGTATGCACGGGATGCCGCGTGGAGGAAGCGGAGGACCCAGAGGTGGTGGGCCCCGCGGAGGTTTCAACCGACCCCCGCCCAACCAGTAAAATCAAGGACGTTAGCGTTGTTGGGGGTGGGACGTCGGTCATTCGCCGGGTCATTCGCCGGTCACCCAACGGTCCCCCCCCCACCGGTCATGTTGTAAGAGGCTCAGTAGTTGACCAGCTTGAGTGTGAGGGGGGAGGGGAGGGATGGAGTGAGTGAGGGGGATGTGTTTGCCCTCCTCCACCCACCCCCCACCCCCCTACATCTGGCTGCTGTTGTTATTGCAGTGGACGATGGATGGGATTATGCTCGGCTTTGAAGCTGGTTCTCAAAGGCTTTGGAATCAAATGGGTTACTTTTTGTTTTGTTTTGGTGTTTTTGTTCTTGCTATGTGGTGTAGCCTTTTCTTGGTTTTTGTTTTTAAAAACGTTTAAAATACTTGTGAGGGTTGGGGTGGGGAGGGGGAGTTTTGGCAGTGGTATTTTCAATTTTTTTTTAGTGCCATGGATTTACGGTCAGAACTCTGGGAGGCTTTGTTTGAGTTACGACTCTGCCGTCTGTACTTTTTATAAGTACTTTTTTTTTTTTTTTTGAGACCGATTCTGAGGAGATCCGAGATTTGAATTGCTGGGATGATCTGCGTCTTGGGGTATTTTTTTTTTCAGCATCTCCACACGTCTGTCGTCTTTGTGGGTCTCGTTTGGTGTCCACGGAAACAAACTCGGGGAGTCTTGGGAGGGAGGGGGTGTCAGACTGGGGTAGGGCCAGGTCCCCGTGTTGTGGAGGTCACAGTAGCTGGTGGAGCCGTAGTTTAGTCCGGGGCAGCTCCGGGAGTCGCACGTCACACTCGCTCGGCTCGGGGGAAAATGAGCCTGTGGCGCCGACCTTCGTTCTCTTTGAACACTTTGCCATCGTCACGTCTCGCCTTTCGGTGATGTTGACCACCCAGTTTCTTTTGGATTTTCCCCCAAAATGTCTTTGCCTTTGATGGCAAGGGTGTTTACTCTATGAGCCGCGTGATAGCAAAGTGTTAAAGGTCTCGTGTTGCGATGTCCCCCCGGACTTCGCCCCCCCC
>NW_004797300.1:21440-22841 GCF_000002075.1 Aplysia californica
CACCCCAAAGCTTGTACATGTGTTTGTGTGAGAAAGTCCCGTGGCCGGTCACGTGATAAGAGATACAGTATCTCTGCACTATCCAACAGATGTCACCGCATTTAGAAAGCTAAACTTGTGTTTTATCTTATCCCACACTTTATGCCCTTCAACAGGCACACCGGAGCTTTCTGCTCTTAAATTGGTCCTCGCAGCCTTAGAGCCAAAAGGTGCCAACTAAAACTATAACTATACCGTTCTGAAGACAGAACAATTTATTTTTGCAAAGGTTTCAATAGCTTTTAAGCCTTAGAGCCTAAAAGTGCCAACTATAGCAATAACTAGAATGTTCTGAATCTGAAGACAGAATAATTATTTTGCACTGGTCTCAATAGCTTTTAAGCCTCAAAGCCAAAAAGTGTCATCTAACACTATAACTATAACGTTCTGAAGACAGACAGAAGAATTATTTTGCAAAGGTATCAAGGGCTTTTAAAATGTCTCTTTTTTATCGGTATTTTGCGCTCCCTTCAACATATTTCTGATCAATTAAGAGTTGCTTCGAACAGTCACGATGTGACTTTTAAGTAGAGAGACACAGAATACTACAAAACTGAATTATTCAATATGTCCTTAAACGGGAAGCGAACTCTGAAGCCAGTACTGTGTACCAAGTACACATGATGCGATGAGCGCTAACAAAATGAGTTTGTTCTCGGATGTTAGCCTTATGGACAATGCTTCAAAAAATGGCATCAGTTTAAAGTCTAAAAATTTGCTGTGTCTATTTTCGGCCGTTTTCTCCTTTCGTTGATTACGATAAGTAGAGTAACTCATTTTGTCAGCAAGCCTCACACAAGTAACAACAACAACAACAACAACAACAACCATAACAGCAACATCAACAACAACAACAGCAACAACAACAACAACAACAAGAACCACCACCACCACAAACAACAACAACAACAACAACAACAACAACAACAACAACAACATCAACAACCGACGATGTGTACATCATGTACAAACACGTCCAGCACAGACTGGTTTGACCGGCCCCGCCTCACTTTGTACTCTCTACACACTGTGGCGTTGACCTCCCCTGTTCTCTCTCACATGGACACCTTGACCCTCTATCCGCACGCCCTGGGGTCATTAATTTGTACCCCCAGGGTTGTATTCTTCACATTTTAGAATACTTCTAGTACGAAGATCTCTTTGAAACTTTCAGTTTTTCTCAAAAATCATTTTGACAGACTACTATGCGTGTGTGGATCGGATTTACGAGCAAATTTCCCCTTTGGAAAGTGGTGGCACAGATTCCCTTCGTCGTATGGATACGATAGTAAAACACGATGTACGGATAGGGTTAAATGTACAATTCAATGAACAGCTTAGTTGTTTAGTCTGTCTGTATAT
>NW_004797300.1:22941-25256 GCF_000002075.1 Aplysia californica
GAGGTTTTACGGCGCTCGCAACTGCATAAGGTCATATGAGCGCCAGAAGATTAGAGGTGTTACAAGAGAGTAACAAACAAAAAAAGAAGGACGAGAGATAAAGGACGAGAGATGTTTGATAAGGAAAGAAGGAGCAAGCCACACCAGAGCACCATCCAACCACCCACTCTTCAAGAGTACCCAGCGAAAGTAACGGAAAGAACAAGAAAAGTTATTTGGACCCGCGGGATTTCAAATCTCGAACCTCCGCTAGGCAAATTAAGTTCCTATACACAAGGTCTTAGCCGCAGGCGGTTATGCTCTGCAGCATTATGTTGACTCTTGCGTGGGCGAGGGACAATATCTTTTCCCCATTTATTGGAGGCTTGTAAAGAGCTGCATCTTACTCAAATTAATTTGGAATTTACGAAATGAATTATGAATTCTTTGCCCAACACCTATGGGGGATAGTAAATATTATAAGCCTTTTTAAAAGACAGCTGAAAGTTTTTGTCTGGATGTATTTTGGAAGTCGTTTCCTAGACCTAAAAAACTCTTACATAAACCGGAAACCCCAACACTATGGGAAAACATGGCTACTGATTTCTTTTTTCTTATAATCAGTTTGTACGTCCGTTTGTCGCTCTAGATTTCCCCCAGGGCATCTCTAATCTATCTATCTATCTATCTATCTATCTATCTATCTATCTATCTATCTATCTATCTATTTGTATGCGTGTCTATGTATGTGTGCATGTATGTATCTGCCTCTCTGTGCCCATTTTTTCCATGCCCAAAATGTATTCATTTCTAAATATCCATCTTGTTGACCGGACGTACCTGCACGCCTGCTTGCCTCGAGGCCAAGGAATCTGCATGAAATAATGACTTCGTGCATGCCAAAACTTTCTCACCGACGACTCGCATCTCCTGTTTATCCGTAAGCACGTGCACGCAAGCTGATTTCATCGCTCGATGCTCACGCATAGCATCGCACGAAAGATTCGTCTCTATAGTATAGAGGTATTGTTTGTGTGTGGTTGGCGGGCGTTCTTGTGTGGTTTTCTCCTTCTGACCAATCAAACATCTCTGTTCCTTTTCCCTCTTCCTATGTGTTACTCTGTCGTAACACCTCTGACCTCTACCACGTTTCATTAATTGGCCTATATTGTGTTGCAGTTGCGGTAAAACTCTTGCTAATACTAAACTGGTATTGTTTGCTCTCATGTCTGTCGTTTTGTTCAATAATCATGCCTCTTTCAACGCTGGAAACATGATAAAAAAGACTTTACCTCAGATTTAACACCCATCTTCCAGTAAGCAGGTGAATGACTATTTAAAAAGAATTAATATTTACTTTACTTTTACTTTTTAATCCTCTTTTTCTCTTAAGCGTCGAGGGGGATGCAGTTTTCTGTGGTAGACCAGCTCTGCAGTTCTTTCATTTAGAATATTGTTATAATTTATCAGGATTTTCCAGACTCTCAATCCACCTTTCGTGTGGCGTTCCTCTTCCTTCTTACTAATGCAGATGTTAAACAACGCCCAGATCAACTGGGGGTAAATTAGGAGGCAGGCATCACCCTGCCTGTAAGGAGTAATTGGATTGAGAGAGGTTGTAAATAATGAGTATTCCCATTCAGTGCCACATATTGTTTCAGATTATGAGACAACTTTGTTTCATATAAACGTCTCAGAACAGGTCATCATAACATTGTGGCTCTTGTTCCCCACCAAAACACTAAACGTAACGATGGTAATTGTATGGCTGTGCGGAAGCAAATTTAAATTGTATTCAAATTATATTCACGAACGTCAACTCTCGCCAATGAGACCCCCGTATCCCTCTGTATGAACACTGGGAAGTGACATACAGATTATAATACTTCGTCTGCTGGGTGTAAAACTCTGTCCATACGTCACTTTTCAAAATGGCGGAGCTGACACCAAGAAGTCAATTTGCCCGTACGTGCGTGTAACTGGCGTACACGAATAAACGCGGACCTTTGATCTGTCTGCGTCCTTACCCGGCGTATTGCGAGGTGCATTGTGATATGGATTTATTGGTCGAGTTGCCCTTTCACGTAACTGGACCGCTTCCCTTTTTGTACTCGACGGTATATATCTGAAGTACTTCGATCTGAGAGTGTCCCGCGCTTTCTTTAACTCTTTCTGTACCAAACACTGATTCACGAGTTCCTTTCTTCAAACACCATCAGTGCCTTCTCCATGCTTTCTCCATACATCAGTTCCTTTCTCCATACATCAGTTCCTTTCTTCATACATTAGTGTTCCCCCCCCTACATTGATGCCTTTCTTCATACATCAGTGCCTTT
>NW_004797300.1:25356-28182 GCF_000002075.1 Aplysia californica
ATTCTAAACTTGTCTTATTGTGTATACTGTATTTTTAAAAAACCAAATCAAAGTGTTTTAAAATTTATTGGTTACAGCGAGTTTTGTGATAACTTTATTTAAACTAGAATTTAGATCCTGTTCAGCGATCTAAAGGAAAAAATGCTTGGTTGAAATATAGGAGATAATCTGTTTTTTCACACAAAAGTCTTTTCTTTAAATATAATCCCACCGTTTCAGAGAGATGCTAGAACAAGCTGTTGCGTTGAGCTGTGGATCTAAATTTGGCGTAACTCGTTTCTAATTTCAGGTGAGGACGAAACAATAAACGAGTGTTCTTTGACGTGCTGTCACATTTGTTTCTCTCTCTTTCTTTCTGTGTCTCTCTCTCTCTCTGTCTCTGTCTATTTCTCTCTCTATCTCTCTCTCTCTCTTTCTCTCTCTCTCTGTCTCTCTCTCTCTCTCTCGCTTGGTCTCTCTTTAGATTTCCTCCGTCTCTCCCCCTCTCTCTCCCTCCCTCCCCTTCTCACTGTGTCTTTCTCTCCCCCTCCCCCTCTCCCCTTCTCCCCCTCTCTCCTCTCTCTCTCTCTCTCTCTCTCTCTCTCTCTCTCTCTCTCTCTCTCTCTCTCTGCCCCAGCAGAGAGATCAAGATATCGATAAACAATTGTCCAAAACCGGGAATCAAATTGGGTTCTCCTGCGTGCGACAGCGAAGTGCCTAACCGCTGCACCAGAGATGCCGTTATTTTGCCCCTATAACGGTTGAGTAAAACATACAACAGAGAAGAGTTTAACATTTTGCAGCTTGGCTTATATAAATGAAGAAGTCTTGGTTGAAGCAAATTGCAGGCGACAGCTTATATAACGAATATAATACGAAAGCGACCGGCAAATTTCAAATGACACACAATGCGGAAAGAAGCATTGGAGAATATTGTAACAACAAGCAAGTTTAATGGAAAGAGAGGCAGAGGCAGACAGAGGGAAAAGATACTGGAAAAGTTGACATCATGGCTGGGTACAGCAAGAACGACAGACGACGCCATTGCTGCAACGCAAGACAGAGTGAAGTGGAGGTCCATGATCGCCCACGCCAGTCGGCAAGGCACCAGATGATGATAAGTTTGGCTTTTACTTTTACAATTTTGATCATTTTAGGAGACGGACTGCCTCAACCATGACTGTCAGCGCCATCACAGGCCGAGGGAGATACAGTATCCAAATAGCAAGGCGGTGATACTTCATATTAATAGATAGTCCTTGTCGTGTGAGTATCAAACTCCTTTATTTTGTGAGTGAGCAGCGACGGAACACCGAATCATCACAAAACAGACACCTGTTTTGCTAAGTTCACTACCATTGTTCAGCATGCTGTGTATGATCGCACCTTTCACCGCTGTTAACATATTATGTGGGGCGTGCTGACAAAATGAGTAACTTCTCCCATTCCACGAATGGATATAATATCAGCCGAAAATAGACGCAACAAGTTTGTAGATTTAAAACTGAAGCTACTTTTTTTTCAAGTTAAATACACGTATGTGTTTTATCATTTCATATAACAAACTGAACAAACTGAACCTAGAAAATTGACGTATACATATAATATCTGTGTCTATGAGTCTAACATGCGAGAGTAGTCTCATTTTGTCAGTGCGCACTACATATTTACGAAGCAGAACGTTTAAATATAACGTCCTATCAATGTAGCGTCCATCTCCAATACGCCCAAGTACAGTTGACCCAGAACTTTGACTACTCTTATAACCACCGAAATTCATAAACAGCATGTTGTGGATTCAAACCAGAAACATCCACACCATAGCTCAACATGCTACCACCTGAACTTATGGCGCATGCTCCTATAGTGAGAGGACATTGCTTAGACCAAATGTGATAGCATTGCTGTTGTTCAAGCGCGGTGAGAATTTTTTATTTTTTTAAACTTTGTTTTGTTTTGTTTTTGGGTTTGTTTTTGTGTAAGTGTTTTACGGCGCTTGCAACAGCATAAGGTCATATGACCGCGCGGGACACACTAAACATATTCAGTTAGTAGGAAATTTTGAATTTTGCCCGGGTGGCGGCCGAAGCCTACTCTTATCGATTTTAGACCACCAAGGGATCTTCAACATGCACAACCTGCACACGGGACTTCCGAGATTTTTCGCCCTTGTCCGAGAAAGCTAGGTGTAGATCTTTCGTTCCAGAAGATCAGGGGTGTGGCTGAAAGACAGCAGTAAGAAGGAGCCATGGAGTAGCAGTAGAAAGGCTGCAGAAAGAGCCAGGAGCCCAGAGGAGGGGGAAAGGAGGTGAAAGGGTGGGTGCAGAAAGTGGAGACGAAAGCAGATGAGAGAACATTGCTAGAGAGCAGGAAAGGAGGTGAAAGGAGACAAATTTAGAGAAGAACATTTTTCAGTCGCTACCCGGATTCGAACCCAGGACCTTTAAATGCGAGGCGAACACCTTAACCTCTAGGCCACCAGAGCCTCCTCTGATAATACTGCTGTTGTTCCAGCGCGGAGGATTGTTCGTGAATTGTGAACACATACAAAGGTGTAACTGTTGGACACGAGAGTTTTCCGACGATGACAAAAGGCTCGCCTGTATATTTCTTTTTGATGTATTTAATGCTTCCCACTTTATCTCGAATATGGAATTACAGTGATATCAGTGGCGAAAAGGGGAAGGTATTGAGGATTGGCTTAGACTCCGGGTAGGCAGGCAGGCATATCCGTCTGTTTTGTTTTTCTTCTCTCCATCTCCGCTTTCCTTAACTTTCTACCGACATCTGTAGTGTAACAGTTAGGATAGTGGCGTCGGTGGCCTAGTGGTTAGGCTACCGGACTCG
>NW_004797300.1:28282-29752 GCF_000002075.1 Aplysia californica
CGACAGACGACGCCATTGCTGCAACGCAAGACAGAGTGAAGTGGAGGTCCATGATCGCCCACGCCAGTCGGCAAGGCACCGGATGATGATAAGTTTGGCTTTTACTTTTACAATTTTGATCATTTTAGGAGACGGACTGCCTCAACCATGACTGTCAGCGCCATCACAGGCCGAGGGAGATACAGTATCCAAAAGGCAAGGCGGTGATACTTCATAATATTAAAAGATAGCCCTTGCCGTTTGAATATCAAACTCCTTTCTTTTGTGAGTGAGCAGCGACGGAACACCGAACGATCACAAAACAGACACCTGTTTTGCTAAGTTCACTACCATTGTTCAGCATGCTATGTTGTGATCGCACTTTTCACCGCTGTAAACATAATATTATGTGGGGCGTGCTGACAAAATGAGTAACTTCTCGCAATCCACGAATGGAGATAATATCCTCCGAAAATAGACACAACAAGTTTGTAGATTTAAAACTGATGCCATTTTTTTTTCAAGTTAAATACATGTATGTGTTTTATCATTTTATATAACAAACTGAACAAACCAAACCTATAAATTTGACGTATATATCCGGGTCCATGGGGCTAACATCCGAGTATAATCTCATTTTGTCAGCGCTCACTACATATTTACGAAGCAGAACGTCTAAATATAACGTCCACTTAATGTAGCTTCCATCTCTGATGCGCCAAAGTACAGTAGACCTAAAACCTTGGCTACTCTTAATAAAACCACCGAAATTCATAAACAGCAAGTTGTGGATTCAAACCAGAAGCATCCACACCATAGCTCAACTTGCTACCAGCTGATCTTATCGCGCATCCTCCTATAACGAGAGAAAACTGCGTAGACCAAATCTAATAATATCTCTTTAGGTAAATGTTTTACGGCTCTCGCAACTGCATAAGGTCATATGAGCGTGTGGGACACACTTAACATTTTCAGTTGGTAGGAAATTTCGAATCTTGCCCGGGAGGCGGCCGACGCCTACTCTGATCGACTTTGAACCACCAAGGGATCTTTAACGTGCGCAACTTGCACACGTACACAGGCCCTCAGAGATTGTTCGCCCTTGTCCGAGAAGGCTAGGTGTAGATCTTTCCTACCAGAAGATCAGGGGTGTGGCTGAAAGACAGCAATAAGGAGCAAAGGAGTAGGCTGCTAAAAGAGTCAGGAGCCCAGAGGAGGGGGCAAAGGAGGTGAGGGGGTGGGGGCAGAAATGGAGACGAAAGCAGATGACAGAACATTGCTAGAGAGCAGGAAAGGAGGTGAAAGGAGACAATTTTACAGAAGAAAATTTTTCGGTCGCTACCCGGATTCGAACCCGGGACCTTTGAATGAGAGGGAACAACTTAACCTCTTGGCCACCAGCTGAGCCTCCTCTGATAATATTACTGTTGTTCCAGTGCGGAGGATTGTTCGTGAATTGTGAACCCACACAAAGGTGTAACTGTTGGACAC
>NW_004797300.1:29852-32980 GCF_000002075.1 Aplysia californica
CCCCCCCCATACATTGATGCCTTTCTTCATACATCAGTCTACATACATCCGTGTCTTTATCAATACATCAGTGCCATTCTCCATACATTAATGCCTTTCTTCATACATTAATGCCTTTCTCCATACACCAGTGCCTTTCTTCATACATCAGTGCCTTGTGCCTTTCTCTATAAGCCAGTACCTTTCTCCATACATCAATGCCTTTCTCCTTGCTGTTATACTGTTTGATGCTGTCTCCATAACTCCTATCACCTATGGAGTCAATTTCGCTCGTTAATTGTACAATCATTTCCATCTACAATCTTGTTTAACGTTGGAATTTGGGTAAGTAGAAGTTTTTTGTGAAATGAATTCTTTCTAATATGCAACTGAATGTGACAGCAAGTCTAATTTTGACCGTTAATAAGAAATCCGTTGGTTTTACATTCACTTTATCTGATTATTTATTCGCTGATTATTTGAGATTTTAAAAATAGTTTAATAGCAGTGTAACTGCATTCTGCACAAGTTCTAGAATGCTCCACAGAACTACCCGGTGACCATTGTGTATAATCTACTTAAAGAGAAGCCCCCTTTTCTATCAAACATTTATCGTTCTTTTCTGTTCTCTTTTTTTGCACATTGTTCCCGAGTAAAACCTCTAACCGGCAGCACTTTAGATCTCTAATAACTTATTTCTTTTGTAAGCGTTGTAAAACTGTTATTATGGTTAAAACTAAAAGATAAAAAAGGTCTGTTTATAGTAGTGACTTCTATTTAGAGTAGGTTTTTTGTGTTTCGTTTAAGTCGCCTCTAGTATTCAACGTCGTTCAGACATAAATATGGATCACTCCCTCTCTCCTCCTCCTCTCTCTCTCTCTCTCTCTCTCTCTCTCTCTCTCTCTCTCTCTCCCTCTCTCTCCTTTTCTCTCTCTCTGTCTCTCTCTCTCTGTCTCTCTCTCTGTCTCTCTCTCTTCTCCTTCTTTTTCTTTTTTTCTTCTCTCTCTCTCTTCTTTTCCCTTTCCCTTTCTCTTTTTCTCTCTTTTTCTTTGTCCCTCTCTCTTTCTCTCCTACTTTCGTCTCTCTTCTATTCTCTTTCCCTCAAGCGTGCGCACTCACACACTCCACACAAACACACCCTCATAAATAAATACGCAAACACACACACACACACACACACACACACACACACACACACACACACACACACGCACACGCACACAGTTTCATCTTTACACAAATCAACGGACCTGCTTTGACAAACAACTGGCGATTTTACAACCATTCAAAGCTTGTTAACGAGATATCCTCTCCATTGATTCAAACAATTGACCCCCAGATTTCGATTACAGCGTCTCAATCCCCTCCATATTGACCCCCCCTCCCCCAAATCCAGTTTCAAAAGCTCTGACAAAAAAAGAGAACAAAAAGAACTGAAAAACTCAGGAAGACGATACAAAACAAAACAAAAAACTTAAAGAAATTCTAAAAACGAGACAGAACACAAGCTTGGTGGGCACGAACAAATTAAATTAATAAACAAACCCCCGATCCTGAGAGCGCAAGCAAAGACAAACTGCAAAATAACGACCAGTTTGTATTACTCACGTCGGTGGTGATAGGAGTGTACAGAGTCTTGCACACACAGCCCACAGAAGTGGAAGAAAATGGCACAGAGGGCACGCCGCTATCGGAAAATGTATTCGTACTTATGACAGAGTACCTCAGCATACTTAAGTTATATTATATATTGTCTTGAGTGTCCTCGTCTATTGCAAACTCATCAGACTTCTTCTCAGAAACAATATTTGCCGCTCAGTTTATATCAGGTGACCATCTCAGTTCTCTTGTGTGGCTTTGCAGTGTTGCAGCCTGAGAGGCGCATGCTACTCTTTCGTCACATCAGTTGTGGCAGATTTCGATCTTTTGTTCTTTAAAAAAAATCGTCTTTCTCATGCATGACGCTTCGGTGACGTACAGGCTTGGCATTAACGAGCTTTAGTAATTAATGCCAGCCTCAAAAACTGAAGTCATTTTCTACTCTAGGACAAAAACACGCCTACGTGCTTACACGGTTGGGAACATCGCAAACAGTACGATGTGTCCATAGCTGCTCATCTTTTCCTTCAGGATCCACCTCAAAGTCTATATCATCATGCTTTTTATGTTGGTAAGTGTTTTTCGGCACTCGCAACTGCATGACGTTGCACGAGGCGCGAGGGTTGGGACCCTAAATGGATACGAAAGCAAACGACAGAACACGGTTAGAGAGCAGGAGAAGTAAACGGAGAATCATTTTTAGAGAAGAAAATTGTCCGTCCCTCTTAGGTTTTAAAACCGGGACCAAATGAATGAGGAATGAGAGGTGGACACCATGCTCCTAAACCATGACCCCCCCCCCCTCCTACAATATTAATCTTATAGTTTCAGTATGATAAACTGATTAGAGATCTATCAGGCAGGACCACATACGTTGAAACCAATGAAATGGGACAGCTGTGGGACTGCGACAGAAATGTGTCCCAATTCAGAATTGTATCCTTCTACTTGGCCCCACGTTAGATCTGGGCAATGAGTCGCTTTAGCAAAATCCAGATAATATGTAAGTGCACCTCTTCGGTAAATAATGTGATATGAACCGCTTCGGCAAATGGGTTAGAACCACTTCGACAAAGGGGTTAGCATCACTTCTACAAATGGGTGCACCCACTTCGGCAAGCGGGTCAGGAAAGGGTGTTAAGAGTCTGAATTCGGACAATGTTTCATTGAGAATTATCCGATTTTCCTTATAGATTAACCGGATTTTGCCCACCTCTACCCCACGTTGCTAGGCCCGCTCATGTTGTGACAATGTAATGATTTTCCCGGCGTGCCGCGGAGACTTGAACTATCTGTATAGTCGCTACCATAGAATTACAACGTTTTATCTGCGCAATACCTAGTTTTGAGAAATTTCATGTTAAAGATTTTGAGCCTCACAACTTGTCAAGCTTTTTCAAATGCAATTCTTTAAATATCATGACAACCCCTCCCAATAACTTTAAGATTTTGATAGAGCAGATAGAGCATTAATTTGTTTCTGACCTCACAGTTTTGTGATTCTAAGGTTGCGTAATGTTGAAGGTTCAACCCTTACGACTACACTGCCC
>NW_004797300.1:33832-35094 GCF_000002075.1 Aplysia californica
CACACACACACACACACGTCTGGTCGCGGAGACAACCACGTCACTATGTCGTCGCTTCCTACCTCAGCGCCTGGTTCACGGACTCGCTGACCTTTCTGTTGACCTTTCCTCCAAAACGCATTCATTTTTCTCCCCCACAAAGGTCATCGAGGTCATCAGTTCACGTCACCGAGTGTTTTGTCTGTGGACAACCTGTCCTGTGTGTCCTTCACTTTGGACGGAAATTGTTCCGGATTTTTGTGCGTCCATAATTTTAATACGTACGAGTACGACAGTGTTGAGGATGGCTACTGGAGCCCATCACTGATAGGTCTTCCTTCTTCTTCCCTCTACTTCTGTGGTTTTCTGTCTTGTCTGTCAGCGTGTGTTGTCCTTTCGGAGATGGACGTTAAACTCGGAGGTCCCGCCTCTTAAATAACCTAACAGCGCTGATAGGGGCGTTAATCCCATACCATTTCACCATTTTTGAGTGGGTGATTGGAGGGTGTCAGGTCCCACTTCTTTCATTTTTATTTCATGGCAACCACCCCCCCCCCCTTCCCGCGCACACACACAATAATATTTGCAATTATAATTTTTTTTTAAACGAAACAAAACAAAACGCACGGACTGAAAAATAATAATAGCAACTTATAAGAGAAAAGAAACAGATGGACAAATAAATACACACGCATGAATATTGGAGATGACGATGAAATTTTAAACAATCAACCAAACAAGCAAAAAATAAACACACAAACAAGTAAAAGCATAGCATATTAACACTCCACCACCCCGTCCCCCAAATAAAACCCCCCACCCCCATCCACAAACAAAAAACAACCCAATATATTATAGTTTTTGAACAATTAAACTCAAAATTTTAAACAAATCTACAGAGGAAAAAGAATTCAAAAAGGAAATCCAGAAATATTGAGACTTTACCTTTACAACTTTTAAAAACATTTTTTTTAAACTCCAATATCTAGTATACCTACTCTGAACGCAGACATCAAAAATCGATAAACCTTCCAGTCCTGTAAAAAACCAAAAACAAAGTTCTAATCTAAACCTAGATCTAGATCTAGATGGGCCCAGGTATCACATTTCCAACTCGCCTACAATCTAGGATAAGATCTCACGACACAAAAACGTAACGGGCTGGTACCGGCCAATAAACTCTTCTCATAGAAGACAAAAAGAAAATGCAGAGCTGATATTATGAGCATCGCTAAAATATTATGCAAGTCTCTCTCTCTCTCTCTCTCTCTCTCTCTCTCTCT
>NW_004797300.1:35194-36467 GCF_000002075.1 Aplysia californica
AAGAGGGGTAGGAGGGGGGTGGGTTTTGGCCAACCTTTTCAATCGAGGGGTTACTTCAACTGGGGATGGATAGCAAAGGGCCACAGCTTTTGGAACTAGTCACACAATGCGTTAGGTAACTTTGCTTTTCTAGTTTGATAAAAATAAAAATTAAAAGGGTTTCATGGCATTAGCAACACTATTAGGTCAAAAGACCGATGATTAGAGGAGTTACAAGAGACCAAAAGCATATTATACAAACAAGTGGGGTGAGGATGGGGGAAATATGGACGATAGTGGTTTGATAAGAAATATGGAACAAACCACACCAGAGCAACTGCCAATCACCCACTTTTCTGTTATTAAGAAAATACAAAACATATTCTGTATTGTTGTAATAACACGATTAACAAATTAACTTTTTAAAAATAATAATGAAAATCCAACAACCTCAAACAAAAACTACGGAGGTCATTTACACTATAAATGGAGTCACACATATAAAACCATCTTTTTAATTTAAAGAATTACTAATGAATTAAAAAAAATATGTTGTCGAATGTGTTGGTGAGCGATACATACCTCGGTGAATGATCACATTCAACCCAAATGGCCAAAGTTTGTCCTCCACTTTGTTAGTTTGAATAAAAAAGATACACATCGACACAATTATAATGGTCATCTAGAGCAGGAAAAAAGGAAGACACATTTATGGACAGAAACAACAGAGGAATAGAAGAAAAAAAGTAGGACCTACAACTGGCACCCTCCAACCACCTGCTTCCGGGAGGTTGACGTTTCGCCGCAATTACGTCACAGCGGCACAGCGTGTACCTGTGGAAAATAAGAATGATCGTTTTGCCGCATATTGAATTCGATTACTACTGCCGTAACTGCTGCCCATCCCCGCTAGACTGACTATGCATCAAAGGTATTCGCTCGTCGTTCGTGAACTCCAAGGTCTTCGGGTCTGAGTACCTTGAAGGACATTACTATCACCATGAAGTGCCAGATCTGAAACAAAAGCAGACATCGGCGATCGTGGTTGGCCATTCATTTCTCTGCCTTGATGCATAAAAAAATCCCAAAATCCCAACATACTGTTATATACATGAACAAAAATGGAAACACTTTTGCCAAAGCCCCAATTTAGACGGATGTGCATTTATAAGCAATTTGGTATTCATTTCACTGCTCGCATACAACCCTCCGCCCTCACCTCCCCGGAAAAAAGAAAAAATCATAAAAACAAAAAATACCCCCTTCCTAAAAAAACAACAACTAAGAAACCCCC
>NW_004797300.1:37496-38478 GCF_000002075.1 Aplysia californica
AAAAAAAACAAAAAAAACAAAACAACAACAACCCCCAAACCAAACAAGCAAACTTGATTCTATCACTTTCTGTGCATTTTTATCAAGTGTATACTTTTTGTGTAAATTAGTATAATAACTTTTAGTGGAAGGACTTCTGTAACGAGCGACCACCCCAACAAATACAATAAAGAAGAAACCTAACCCTACCTCTAACCCTAACCCTGACCCTAACACTACCCCTGACCCTAACCCTATCCTTACCCCCTACCCCCACCAAAATCCCTAACCCTAACCCTCTATCCTACTCTGTTTCATAGTGATCACTCCTTTGGGAATTCCTCCCAATTTTTTAAATTTTATTAGCCTGGTCTTTGCCAATCTCCCATCAATTCACGTTCTCTTAGAAAGATTTTCTTGGTCTTTCCCTTGATGGCTCAATAAAACCAATCCACTCTCGAACACTCTGCACTCTGGATTCGAAGCAGGGTGAACCGCAATATAGAATGATAACAACTGGGCGGTCCTCCAACTTGGCATCAGGGATGGCGTTATATTCGGAGATCTCGCCTATGATATAATTATAGTGTAGAAAGGGTCGTTAACTAAACCATGTCTTTTCCGAGCATACAATACGAAACCATACCGACATTGGTGTGGTTTGCTCCTTCTTTCCTATCTAACATCTATTGTCCTTTTTTGTGTGTTTGTTACTCTCTTGTAACACCTCTAATCTTCGGCTCTTATATGACCAAATTTGGTTGCAAGTGCTCTTATTAAAACTAAACTTATACCGTACGACATAAACTAGCGTTTGCCTGAGAGAAGCACAAAACAAGATTTACAATTGCATGCTGTGCCTGTAACGTAGACAATAATTATGACAGAGTTGTCCGACGGATTAATCCCTTTAAAACTATGCGACCCTAAAGTCACTATCAAAAGCGTTCGGATACGAACGACTGAATCTCTCTCTCTCTCTCTCTCTCTCTCTCTCTCTCTC
>NW_004797300.1:39313-41784 GCF_000002075.1 Aplysia californica
CCAACCAAACAAACAAAGCAAAAACAAACAAACAAAAACCAAAACGAAAACAGAGCAAAGCAAAAAAAAAAAATATTTCGAAGAGATTTTCTTTGTCCAACATTTAATCTTTTTTCTTCTTCACCTCTTAAAACGGAAAAAAAGTATATTTTTTTGTCAGATGATGGTTGTGCGTGCCTGGAAGTGCTTTGCTTGTCATAATATTATGGTCCTAAAATGAGTAAAACCTAATTAGTTTTGTTTCAGATAGCGTCCTCTCTCAAGGACGAATTAGTTCAACTATCTTACTACGTAGAGAAAGATGGGAGGACTTCTGTAACGACCGACCACTGGGAAATCTAGATTATAATCAAGGGCTAGGGGTTGGGTGTGGTTAGGGTTAAGGCTTGGGTTAGGTTTCGGATTAAGGTTAGAGTTAGGGCTAGTTTGGGTTTGGATTAGGGTTGGGATTAGGATTAGGGTTGGGGTCATGATTGGAGTTGGGGTTAAGGTTAGGGTTGGGGTTGAGGAATGGGGTTAGGGTTATGGTTAGAGGCAGAGGCAGGGGAAGGGCACGGGTAGGGTTAGGTTCTTAGGTCCCTTCTTTATTTTGTTTGTAGGGGTGGTCACATATGAAGGAAACCTTCCGAGAAAATAGCGTGAAGCAACAAAAGTGCACGGTTTTTCAGGACCAGCGACCTGAAGAAAAAAGTAGCTTAGCAACGTATTAATTTTCAGGAACGGGAAAATACAATTAAGTAGATCTAGTTCAGATAACAATTTACGTTACCGTCCGGATTTTTTTTTGCTTACATGGGCAGAAGGAAAACTAATGTTATTTATTCGTAGTATTTCTAAGAATGTCGTTCACGGTAAACTGATAGTCTTGTCCTTGAAAAGAAACATTCCACTCGCTAACTGAATTCGCCAGTGTGATCCTCTGACTTAGTGTTTGTTAACGTGTAGAATGCCGACCGTCTCAGTTTAGAAAACAGCGACATTGGTTTGTTTGAATCTCCCAGCCTAACTAGATTCGTCTAGATAGACTTATTTTGGTTTGAAGTATAAATCTAATATTTTCTGCTATCGAATACTACTAACGTTGTCTTGTACGCGATGTATTGAAAATATAATAGAAAGAAAAGTAAAATGATGTAATGTCTATTTATTCCCCCGTCTACCCCCCCCTCCCCACAACCTCCTCCCCCACCCCATCCTCAAGTAGCTTCGAAGCCACTGATTCAAGGAATTGATGCTGAATCGTGATGGAGAAAAGCGTTGATAAAGACGTTTGATTTTTATTGTGAGAAGATCTGACTTCGTCTATGCCGTAGATGAATTTAATTTAGAGAAATGAAAATGAACTTACAGATATGAAGTTTTATGACGAAATTCGATTTACTTCTCGTACTTTTGGTTTATGGACATCGGCGTATCAAATTCATATTAATTATGATGAGTTTGAGCAGTTTATTACTGTGGTATGATAAAAAGACACGTTAAACTTGAAAGAAGTGGCGTCAATTGACAATCTAGAAATTCGACCGCTGTGTCGATTTTTTATTGGTATCACCATTCAGGATGGCGGGAAGTTACACGTTTTGTTGCCACGCATCACATTCATATCCCCCCCCCTCCTCCCCAATCCCCCAAACCACAGAATAATATGCAGACCTACAAGTACCTACAGACACACTTTTGTTATTATACAGAAAGTTCTGAGTAGGCTTCAGCCGCCACCAGGGCGAAATTCAAAATTAATGTCTGCCAAACTGAAAATGCTTGATGTGTCCCGCTCGGTCATATGATTTTATGCAGTTGTGAGCGTCGTAAAACAGTTACAACTTTAGTACGGTCAAAAACTTATTGTCAAATATCTCCTCAACTATCGAACATAAACTTTCCAGCTTTTGCACAGTGACTTGTATCAATTTGTCTTAATAGATCAATATTTTAGTAAGGATCTGTTAGGTATATTCTAGAAAATTCCTTAATAAGTACTAATAAAAAATGCAAGTGGGTGGTTTCTATTGATTTTAAGAAGTTTACAGCTGGTACGATATCGCTTTTAAAAGCAAGTTCGTCATGTTTTTTCTAATATCGAGATTATCTTTATTGAAGGCATGTTTTGAAAACTTTTGGAGCAAAAAGTGTTCACAATAAAATTAATTTCTTGTAACTAGTTTTGCCATTAAAAGTATCATTGATGAGCTATGACGTAACCCATATCCGTATACAAAATGTGTGTGAGCTGTGAACAATCCCATTTTCCGTGTGAAGGAGATTACAATTGTAGTATTTGATATATATCTAAGAGGAAAACTTTTTAAATCTAGCCTCAACTGTTGTGGAAAAATATGATTAAGTTAAGACAAATTGAGACAAACTGCTGTGCCAAGTATGGGTGACATTGATTCACTTGTTAAAAATATATTTGAGGATAAGTTGCGCCTCGAATTTTTGACCGCACTATAGAGAGCATCCCAAACACT
>NW_004797300.1:42802-44008 GCF_000002075.1 Aplysia californica
GTTTTGTAGCCCCCCCCCCCTCCTCATATTTTTACATTGGTTTCAAGTCTAAAGAGCTTTCTCACACCCCAAGTGTTCATTCTCAACACAGTTTCCTTCTTCTAATCTCTCTGTTTCTTTTCGTTTATCATTATTTGCTCACAGCCTGCCTGGGTGTCATAGATAAATTCACCCATTTCGTGTTTGAGAAGGGATGGTCTCTGAAACAAAATTAATTCGAGTCTACTCATCGCGTGCTTTAACCTTTTTCCTAATTTATGTCGAAATGCTGGAAGGTGTATCTTCCACAGTTTGTTAATTTACTGTCGGAACTGTAATGCAGTGAGTGTATGGTTGGCAGATGATCTGATGTGGTTTAATTGTTCCTTCTTTTCTTTCAAACATCTAGCATGCATCCTTATCTGGTATGGTATGGTAGTATAAGGTTTTACGGCGCTCGCAACTGCTAAGGTCATATGAGCGCGCATCCTTATCTCTCCCTCTCATTTTCATTGTATGGTACTGTTTAGTTGCATCCCGAATCTTCAGCACTTATATGACCTGATGTTGTGTCACAAGTGTGGTAACACTCGTGCTGAACAAAAAAAACCCCCCACAACAACATGCAAAGCAAGGGAGAACTCAGGGCTGCTGCAGCTTAAATATCTGTTGGTGGTTGGCGATATTCTGGTTTGGTTTGCTCCTTCTTTCCTATCTGTCAAATATCTTTCGTCTTTATCTCCCCTCCTTGTTTTCTGTGTTTGTTACTCTCTGGTAACACCTCTAATCTTCGGCACTTATAATGAATGACCTTATTGTGTTGCAAGTGCTGTAAAACACTTCCTAAAACTAAAAAGCTTAAATATCTGTTGGTGTTGGAGGAAAGGGAATAAATGCCCATTACATACCACACCTGTTGTAACGTTGTTGCAAGTAGTGATGTTTCTGGGCTTTGTCGTAATATTATCATTTTGAATGTTGTTTTGTATTGATTATGCTGCTAAGGTTGTTTGCTGTTGGCGTTGTAGATGTTGATGTTTTTGCGTTTGCACTACCTCTTTATTAGTGTTGTTGTTGTTGTTGTTGTTTATGTCGTTGTTGTTGTTGTTGTTGTTGTTGTTGTTGTTGTTGTAGTGGTCGTTGTTGTAGTTGTTATTGTAGTTGTTGTTGTAGTTGTTGTTGTTGTTGTTGTTGTTGTTGTTGTTGTTGCTGTGTGTGTGGTAGCCT
>NW_004797300.1:46434-58411 GCF_000002075.1 Aplysia californica
CATATATATATATATATATATATATTACTTTGCAATTGGGTGTTCAAAATAGATCGGGGCTTTAAAATACCTACATTAACGAAAAATGACATATTTCTGTTGCAAATGCCGTAAAACTCTTGCTCTAAAACTAAGCTAGCCCCAAATGTTCAAACAGACAGGTGAACATAATTATATCACTATCCATAACGGATAGAACGACATGGAACGGTTTACACTGCATAGAGAAGACCATGCTACAAAACATGATGCACAGGTGGTTGGTAGGTGCTCTGGTGTGGTTTGCTCCATCTTTACTATCAAGCATCTATTGTCTTGATCTCTTCTCCTTCTTTTTGTGTTTGTTACTCTCTTGTAACGCTTCTAATCTGTGGCACTTATACGACCTAACTGTGTTGCAAGTACCGTAAAACTCTTATTGAGCCTAAAAACATGATGTGGACGTCGCAAGAGTAGTCGCCTAGTCTTTATTATATCATCGCCTCATATTAATGTAGAAAACCGCATTGTCATCAAATTATATTATAACTATAACTCTGATAAACTCTGTAACATGATTTTACCATTCCATCAGTTGATCCTACTGTTTATATACAATTAGTGTATCCTGTTTACGAAATAAAATATGTGCACAGTCGTGACATAACCAGTCTGAAATTCGGATGTACTCCAAGCTAGGGTGTTTGGCTGGATGTCTCAGTTGGTATCAGTCAGCCCGGGTGGTACAAATGGCCACAGTTCTAAATGCAAATAGAAACCAGTGTTCTTCTAGGTGTTTTGTTCATTATTTTATGATTGAAACCAAAAGATTTAAAGGCTCTTCACTTTTTGCTGGTGCTTGGAGGGCGCTAATGGTAGGTCCTACTTCTTTATTTTCCATCTTTTGTTTTTGTCTGTCTGTTTTACTTTTTCCCAGCACTAAATAATTATTATAGTGCCAATTTTCTTCTCTTTACTCATGCAAAGAAACATTTTCACTTCCGTGATTCGTTCCTATCGGAGATGGACGGTACTTATGATCTGAGATTCAGTTTCTTAAATAACCGAGATACTTGATAAAACTTTTCTTCGCCCCGGAATCGAATTTAAGGCTTCTGTGTGCAACGGCGAAGCGACTAACCGCTACACTACAGATGCCGGTAAAAAGAAGTTGAAGACCAATGATTCCAGCAAGAACCTATGCGTACCTGCCAGTTGAAATTCGATGACTAGATGTACTTGTGGAATATCTACATTCACGTACATCCTAAATGTCTTTGCCTTCTTTTCTTTATTCAGTAAACATCAACTACACCACCCTTTTCGGTTCGAGCCTCAGCTCGGTCCGACGTTGTGTCCTTGGGAAGGCACTTTACACGAATTTACCTTTCGGCTCGGTCCGGTCCTCTCGGAGAAGGATGTTAAACTCGGAGGTCTTGCCTCTTAAATAATCTAAACAGTTTTGATAGGGGCGATAAACATATACCATTACATCATTTTTCACCACCCTTTTCCTTTTGGAACGTATTTGACCAACTACACATAATCGGGGTCTCCACTCTCTGAGGAGCTATATTTAGGACGCCGTGACTTTAACCGAGAACAAGCTTTTACATTGGTAATTTTTTTATAACAGGGGGACGAAATGATAGTAATGCACTTCTATCCTTTTTCCTTCCTTCGTCTTTCCGTAAGTTTTCCTTTAGTTTTCACAGAACAAAACTACCCGTCTTGGAAAAGAGATGAACGTTTAACTCGGAGGTCCCACCTAATAAACAACCTAATAGTGTTGATAAGGATGTTAAACCTATACCAGCTCACCATTTCTTTAGTCTTCGGCACTTACCTGACCTTCTTGTGTTGCAAGTGCGTAAAACTTTTTCAAAACTAAAGATCCCCCAAAGCGTGTAAAAGGCAACCTTCCTGGTCTATGGCTATGCCAGTCCTCCAAGGATGGTGTGCAAGCCTATAGGCTCAGTAGGGCTCAGTGTATACATGATCTCCTGATGCTGGCTCTGATTAGAAACCGCACGTACGGTTCTACCAACAAGAGTATGGACAGCGTACGTCTTGTCTAAATAGAATGGTGTCGGGGTAGCCCTACCATTGGACACACTCACACAGACGGGATGGGGGGTGGGGGCGGATCAAGAACCCTTCTATTAATAGTTTTTGTGTGTCTTACTTTCGCATGCAAGATCCTTCTTGGAGAGGGAGAGGGAGAGGGAGAGAGAGAGAGAGTGAGAGAGAGAGAGGGAGAGAGAGAGAGAGAGAGAGAGAGAGAGAGAGAGAGAGAGAGAGAGAGAGGGGGAAGAGAGAGAAAGTGAGGGAGGGAGGGAGAGAGACGAAAGTTGACTGATTTTTATTTAATAGTTTTGTTTCGTTGAAACATCGTTTATGTCCTTTAGAGAACGTATTTCTGTGTCGTTTTTACTGACAAATGTTGACGAAAGTCTAAAAAATAATGAATGTACAGTTTCCAAGGATACTCAGACTTTGGAAGTCACCACACTTTGGCCGCAATTCTCTCGCTGATTTTATCTCTCACATGAGACAATAAAACTCCCACCCCCTTCAGTCACAAATATCTCGACTTCGAGTCAAGATATGTGGGTATCTTTTTCAGCAAAAGCAAGACAAATTATGATCAAGGTTTAAGATAATACCAATAATTTCATATGCCCCAAAAAGTGTCCAGCGACTGATTCCACTGTGTTGTGTCACATTTCACTACCTCAGAATTACACAGTTCTAGATTTATCTGCTCAGTACCTAGTTCCTAGTTTTGAGAAATTCGATGTTAGAATTTTTGAGTTCCACAACATCACTATCTCAGAATAACAAAGTTCTATCTGACATTTTTGGGCGTTTTGAGTTATTAAGACCATGGTACCCAAGAACAAATGTTCTATCTGTTATATCAAAATTGTATTATTATTTGGAGTGCACTTTAAAAAAGCTTGACCTGATGTGAAACGTAATATCTTTGGCTTCAAATTTCTCAAAACTAAGTACTGATCAGCAAAAGAGATTTGTCATTCTAAGGTAGCGACATGACAAGCTTTTTCGAATGCAATTCTTTGATGATCTTGATAACAACTCCGAATAATCTCACGATTTTGATAGAGCAGATAAAACATGTATTGGTTTCTGACCTCATGATCTTTAGAGCTGGGCGAAGAGTCGATTCCCACGATTAATACTACGGAAGTCCGTCTCCTTTTTACGTGAACCAACGGTTACCACTTACTTTTACTTTTATCATTAAAATCTTTTTCAGTTTTTAAAGAATTTAATTTTCAAAAATAGACGTCAATGCTTCGTAATGTTCCGAAATCAACGTTATCCCAAATCCTGAAGATGTGCAGAGCCAACCAGGTAACCGCCTGAAAAAATCACATAATTGGAAAGTAAGTAACTGGGTTCGGAGTCGATTCCTATTGGTCTTAGTACCTCAAAACGGCCAAACGTGTCATATAAAACTTTGGAATTCTAAGGTAGGAGTTTGAAGTCTACGTGAACGATCGTTTGTTCAAATACCGTTTGTGATAATATACTTTTTAAAATGCAAACAGCGTTACTGACCACCTGATTGGGGGTGATGACAGTTATACTAGTACACATTATGTCTATACATTGTTCACATTTTGCCCAAATAGACATTCTCTCTCTCTCTCTCTCTCTCTCTCTCTCTCTCTCTCTCTCTCTCTCTCTCTCTCTCTCTCTCTCTCCCACCCTCTCTCTCTCTTTCCATCTTTCCCCCTCTCCTTTCCCTCATCTCTTTGTCATCCTCCACCCCCCCCCCCTCTCTCTCTCTCTCTCTCTCTCTCTCTCTCTCTCTCTCTCTCTCTATTTTCCCTCCTCTCTCACCTCCTCCTCTCTTTCTCTCTCGGTCTCCCTCTCTCTTTCTGCCTCTCAATCTCTTCCTCTCCCTTCCCCACCCCTCTCTCCCCACCCCAAACACCACCCCCGCCACGTCTCTCCCCCGCCCCATAAGAAAGAACCAGAGTTTGAAATCGATGCACTCCTATCTCACCAACACCTGCTTTCTGCCATTTCGATCTGGCGATGTTCATCAACCTTAAGACGGGCTAAGCCTTTGTCAATATCTTTAACCGCCGGAACTTGGTAATAGGCTGCATATATTCGTCAATATCTTTGAATGACCGTTTTCCCGGCAGAATGTTATGTTAAAGGGCAACTGGTATCAATTTTGGTATCAAAAGCGGCGGATGCAAGTTTCTTTGGACCGGCGAACTTTCGGCTTTGTTCATTTTTGACAATAAACAATTTCTGTTGTCATTTTTCCTCCCAAGAACAGCAAAACCAGTATTCGTATTTCACTTTCTGTAAATCACCGGGCAGATGTTATCGATGTTATGAAGAAATAGATTTGTTTTTGGGTTGGAAACATGTGAAGAAACAATTATATATTGCTGCTGTGATCTATTTGAATAAAACAATCATTATGTTATGGTGATCTATAAAGTAAACATATATTACGGTCTTGACCTAATACTTTGAATAAACACATTGGTAATTATATCAGGAATACATGCAGGCGACCTATAAAGAAACGATATAAGTTACGCTAGTGGCCTATTAAAAAAGTATAATATTACAGTCTTGATCTACAAAGAAAACAGTATATTACAGATTTGATCTCATGGCGCTCATACGACCTTATGCAGTTGCAACCGCCGTAAAACTTCTACTGAAACTAAACTAAAAAAGAGTTAATTTGTAAAGAAAACATGTTATGGTGGTAATCTATAAGAAAAACAGGATCCAAAATACATTAAGGAAGTCATCTATACCCCCCCCCCCAACCCCCTCCCAAAATAAAACAAACAAACAAACAACCCACAACCCCCCCCACACACGCAAACAAAACAAAACAAACGAAAACCCCCACACAAAATGCATTACGGCGGTAGTGATCTATAAAGAAAACAATATGTTAAGCGTGCTGACAAAATGAGTTACTTCTCGGATTTTATCCTCGTGGAAATAGATACATCACACTTATAAGTGAAGTTTTTACAGTTTATAAGTATGAAATAATAAAAGGCATTTTGTTCTTTAAGAATACGGCATCAATAGAAAATCTGCAAATTTCACCCTAGTGTCAATTTTTGAACAATATCTCCATTTGTGGATTGTGAGAAGTAACTCATTTTGTCAGCACACCTCACATATGTTACCATGGTTACATGGTACTATAAAGAGAAAGTTGTATCGTGTGGATAACGTCAAGATATTATGAAAACCGAACAACATACAAGGTGTATTCGTAGTGACATGCATATCTCATTTGAGGCAACAAAGTATTGATAAAGTATGTAATCCGTTTCAAACTTTGAAAAGCACATTCGTGAAGCAGCGTGGTGGAATCAGGCTCTCGTCAATTTTGGGGCATGCAGAGTTATTTATATCATCTTAAAGCTTGTTCACTTGTCTTTATTTGGATTTAAAAAAATATCCATTTATCTTGAATACAAGTCGAGATATTTGTAGAGGTCACCTGTTTTCAGAGATAAAATTAGCGAGAAAATGGCCGCCAATGATTAGTTATTTTCTTAGCTTAAGAGTTCGTGGTTACTGAAAATTTACATTTTTTGTGCTTTTAATCAACGTTTTTCAGAACAATTCAAACAGAAAAGAGTTCTTTAATGGGCATGAAAGGTGTTGAGCCAAAGAACAAAAATTTGATAAAAATTCACAAACCAGCGGAAAAATACAAGTTTCTTCGCTTTGACTATTTTGACGAGAGCCTGGTCCCACAACGCTGCCTCACTCGTTAAAATAGCACATTGTTTGTCTGGGGGTGTCATCTCTTGACTCAGATTTTGACGTGTAATAACCCTCCATCCTTCATGGTCACGAGCTGCCGTTGTATATTCTGCCATATCCAAGCCAGTCCATGTTCTTATGTTGTCCATCCATGTTATTTTTTGCCTTTCTCTGGCTCTCCTGCCCCACATCTTTCCTCCAAGCACCTCTTTCAAAATGGTCTCGTGTCGTTTTAAGTGGCTATAGTATTGTATTTTTCTACATTTTATTTTGTTCAGCATGGTGTGTCTTTTGTGTAGAATCTGACACACCTCTTTGTTGGTCTTTTTCTGTTTTCCAAATTATTCTGGCCATTCTACGGTAGCACCACATTCCAAACGCATTTATTTTGTTTTCTTCTTTCCTTGTCAAAGTCCAGGTCTCTGCGCCATTTAAGAATATGGGGAAGAAGTAGCATTCCAACATTTTCTTTCTTAAAGGGAGAGATAGTTGCCTTTAATAGTAATATCCAGTTAATAGCAATAGACGTTTGCTTTGTACCAACCGTTTCCCTCTGCGTTTCAGGCGTAGGACTATCGAGAGACAGGAACTGAAATATCACCATATGTAAGATTTTAGAAATATTTTCATAAGCGTCCACTTTTCAAGTAAGCGTTTAAATAGTTTTTCAGAAAATTTGACTCGAATTGACGTCCATAAACTTGGCTAGCAATATAAATGCATTTACTTGAAAAAGTGTACAATAATCTAAGAGTGGCTCACCATAAAACATACTTCATGTTTCTTAACGATGTTGACCATTCACATGAAAGAAGTGACGTCAGTAGCCTTGTGGTAAGGCTACCGGACTCGTATTCATGAGATTGCGGGTTCGGGGTTCGAGCCTAGCTCAGTCCGAGGATGTGTCCTTGGGGATAGCACTTTAAACGAATTTCCCATTTTGGCTCGGTCCTTTCGGAGATGGACGTTAAACTCGGAGGTGCCGCCTCTTAAATAACCAAAAAGTGTTGATAAGGGTGTTGAACGTAATATAGCATTTCACCATTTTTGTACTCACGCAAGAAGTCTTGAGGCTCCCAAGCTTACCAGCCACCACTGAATTGCTAAAAGTTATAATCTTCTTTCGAGTTAAAAAAAAATCATATCAATTCAGAAAAATGCAATATCGCTACTAATGGCCACAAAGGTACTGCTACAAAATGGATGCCATGTTGTCCTTTCAGATTAGTTTTGCCGTGAAGTGGATATGAGTTATCTTTTGTTTGATTGTTTTTCCTCAAAGTGGATACACCCTTGTAGCGGTTAGGAGCCTCACTGTCGCATACAGAGGAGTCAAGTTGAATTCTTGGGTGGGGTGGATTTTTATTGAATAGCGCTGTCCTTCTGTTGGGACATTGTATCTTTGTAAGTCCGGGTCGAAGTTTGCCTCCTAAATGATTTAAATTGTAAATATACCTGCGTTTCAACAAAACAAAACAACAATAACACCCGCCCCCCCCAAAAAAAAGAAGAAAAAAAAGAAGGAAAAAAAATCCCTCTTCTTGTTCTCTGGAGAGTAAATACATTTTCCGCTCCTATCAATGTCCAGCATCTAATAAAATCGAGAGTCGAGCAAATGACAATCTCATTCTAACAGAGCAGACGGATCAGTTGATTACACACTCTTGACAGTGAGGGAAGTCAATGCTGATTGATGGTTTCAGGCACATTTTGTTAGACAATCCCCTTCCCCCCTTTTCAAAAACAACCAACAAAACAAAACAGAAAACAAAAACAGGTAAACAAAAAAAAAAAAAAAAAGTAAAAGAACTCATTTTATGTCCCTTCTGCGTCCCATGTCAATGTCAGACATTTGTTAACTATGGGAGGTAAACAAGTCAACATTTCGAACCCATTAAAAATATGATGAAAAGGATTTATAAAAAGTTTATTTTAAAAAAATGTATAGTCCGAAAGAGCACTGGCTTTTTAGTTTTAGCCAGAGGCCAAAGGATCGTCAGTAAAACCACCCCCCCTCCCCAGAGAAAAAAATAAAGAAAAACAAGAAACAGAATCTCCCACCCCCCACCTTTCTCGAAATCTGTTTTCATGGTGATTCACAGACAAACATATTTCGAATACACTGCAGTCAGTTTATGTGCTAATGTGCTTTGGGAAACTATAGAAACTATATTTACAAGCTCTGCGCGATTTGGAAAAAATGAAACTTTATTGATCCTTCGAAGCTTGAAGTCACTATTCATGCTATTTAAATATGTCACAGAAGGGTTGTTTCTTTTTTTTCTTCTTATATTAATAATATAAGTATAAGTCCATTTACAACATTTGCTTTTTAATGTTCAGTGTTCACAGAGCTATTCACAGAGTGCGCGATGGCACGCACGCAGTACATTACGATGACGTCACACTATCATTCACATAATACTTCTAATTTTGATTAGTGGAAGGGAAGCTAGTTGTGTCCATCTTGTCGCGTCTACTTATTTCATCACTCTGTCTCGTAATTATCGAGTACAAAGTCCTTCTGTATTTACCTTAATGATTTTAGATAATAGTATGTTCTATTTTTACAATAAATTCAGAAATAGTAGAGGAAAATCCATTGTCCGTAAACCGTAAAATTCACTCTACATTCGAATAGCTCTGGCCCGTTTCGAGAATCTATGAATAACCGCAGCAAAAATCGTGGATTTTGAATAATGAAGTCTAATGGGCACAGCCATTGCGAGCTTAAAAATACGTAAATACTATATTTAAGCTCGGTATGGGTGGGCACAGTCCTATTCTATACCCTCCGGCCTCTTGTTCTTGCTGTACGTTATCCTCTTGGTGATGAATGGCAGTTGTTTTGTTTCCTAATGTAATGATTGCTTGGCCTGGCCGCTGACAGAGTGCCTCGTGTTTGTGTTAATTACTCGCTGACACTCTTTGTTGGCCACTGGCCACATGGGAAGCATGATATAACAGGGATGGTACAAGCTTGTCTGTGGTGGTGTAGCTGTTACGGGGTTCATGTTGCTCACAGGAGACCTGCCGCTGAGTTCGATTCCTGTGTCGGGATTGTTTTAAAAACCAAGATTGTCAGTTTGTTTGCTGGGATGTTGTATTATCTGTGTCAGCTCAGGTTGACACACAGAAGACCGGAGTTTGATTCTCTAGGGGAGATTTCTGATTTATTTTAAGTATCTGTCTGTTTGCTCGGACGTTGTGGGTGTTTGGCGGGTGCTCTGCTGTGGTTTGCCTCTTCTTTCCTGTGAAACATCTATCGTCCTTATTTCTCCTCCTTTTTTGTGTTTGTTACTCTCTTGTAACACCTCTGATCTTCGGCACTTATATGACCTTATCGTATTGCAAGTGCCTTAAAACTCTTACCAGAACTAAAAGGACGTTGTATCCCTTTAACCTCAAGCTGGCTCAGAGAGGGCAACGTGGCTCCTAAATGATCTAGTAGTGCGGGTGGTTGGGGGGTGCCTCTGATAAATCTTACTATTTCTTTACGTTCCCTTTGTTGTTTCTTTTGCTCTGTTTTACTTTTCCCCAGCACTAAATTACCATTTGTGAGGCGTGCTGACAAATTAGTTACTTCTCGCAATCCACAAATGGAGATATTGGTCAAAAATCGACATGAGGGTCAAATTTGTAGATTTTCTATTGATGTCATATTCTTTAAGTATAACATGCCTTCTATTATTTCACACTTATAAATTGTAAAAACTTCATCTATAAGCGTGATATATCTATTTCTATAGGGCTCGAATCCGAGAAGTAACTCATTTTGTCAGCACGCTTCACATTTTTGTTTGTCGATGTGCTTCTCTTTACTCAAACAAACAAACAAATTGACCTAATAGTTGGGAAGTAAAACATATACCCCAACTACAGGGATGGTAAAATTTAATTCATACCCAAACAAGGTATTCTATCATGTAAGGGATGCACCACCTGCTAGTAAGCAATGGCTTTATCCCCACCTCCCCCCGGCCACTGGTGTCAGTGGTGTGGCAGAAAGGCGGTTCGCTGCCGCACTGAGAGGACCCGAATTCGACTTCTGTCTGATGGGGATGGGGAGAAATTCTTATCCAGTATCTCGATCAGTCTTTCTGATAGGATGTTGGCCTGACAGGCAGAGTCGGAAGCCTGCCTCTTAAACGATCTAAAGTGTATCGATGGGGCTGTTTAGTTTTAGTAGAGGTTTGACGGCGCACGCAACTGCACAAGGTCATATGAGCGCCAGAAGTTTAGAGGTGTTACAAGAAAGTAACATACATAAAAAAGAAGAAGGGGAGATAAGGACGATAGAGGTTTGATAGAAAAGAAGAAGCAAACCACACCAGAGCACCCGCCAACCTCCCACGATGGGGCTGTAAAAACACTTATATTTTACAACCCCCACCCCCACCCCTTTCCTCCTTCTCGACCCCCCCCCTCCCAACTTATAAAATAGGTTTGGGTAGATGTTGGTCAATGAACATTGTAGGGGTTTAACGCCCTTTCAACACGGAAAGGTTATTTGAAAGGCATGATCTCCGAATTCAACGTCCATCTCCGATAGGACCAAGTCAAATAAGCCGAGAGCTTTGATTAATAAACACCCTACTGGTGATTCGAATAAGGGCCATCTGCTCTATTGTCCCACCATGATACCTTACTTTACTTTACTTTGTTCGTCCTCGTTTACCTCTACGGTGTCGAGGGGAGAAAGAGCTTCCTATCTCTAGCAAGTTTGATGGCCTGGCTGGGTGGGATAATGTATGTTCTCAGGGTATCCATCACTCCCTGGATCCAGGTCTTTCTTGGTCTTCCTCTTGCCTTGTACTCTGATACTTTCCTGTAGTAGGCTTTCCTGGCAAGCTGGTCCCATCATGATACCTTACTTACTGAGTTAAAGGTACGCCTCTTGTGTTTATGAGTGTGTGTGTGTGTGTGTGTGTGTGTGTGTGTGTGTGTGTGTGTGTGTGTGTGAGTGTAAGTGCGTGCGTGTCCGTGCATCTGTCTGTATACGTCTCTTCTTCTACATTTCCCATAACCTTTAACAATGAAACTTCTCTTCTCTAAGTACACATCATGTATCAAATACACATTTTTCTTCGTCCTTTCAGTCTGCTTTGCCGCTAGGACATGCGACGGCCGGGAATTGAAATAAAATAACCAAATAAAACATACCGTCGTAATCTAATCATTGTAAAGAAAATTCCCATTCAGAGATCAATATTTTTTGTTTATTTCTTTATTATTTCCTTTTAATTTCCTCTTTTTTATTTACATTTTCCATCGGGTTTGTGACCTCAGTTTATTGTTTTGAGCCAGGCAATTTATTCCTCCCCATTCCGAACATTATTATTATCTCCCTTCTGGGCACCAATAGGAGCAAAATGTAATATATAATAATTTAGACCTTGATGAGCTTCCACGAACGAAAGCATGCACACTATTTACACATTAAAAAATACATTTAATATTTGAGGCATTTACACAAACTGCATATTTATTTTTTAATGCCTGACGTATTTATCCAAATTATATATTTCTTGCTGTCTGAAACTGAAACATTTAACAAATTACATACTTTTTAAGCAGTCTGGAGTATTTACACAAATTGCATATATATTTATTAAATGTTTGAAAATTATCTGCAAATTCTGTGAGGTAAGGGTAAAGTTCTTTGTTTTTCTCATCGAGGACAGTGGTTATGTTTTAGTAAGTGTTTTACGGCGCACGCAACTGAACAAGTTCATATGAGCGCCGAAGATTAGAGGTGTTAAAAGAAAGTACTTTACTTTTACTTTTACTTTTTTCATCCTCTGTTACCGTTAAGCGTCGAGGGGAGATGCACTTTTCGATGGTATACCAGCTCCGCATAGGCTAAAACAGCACCTGGACATGGATGGCTGGTGCCTCTATAAATAAATCATTGATGGTCAGGTCAGACCAGCTCCGCATAGGCTAAAACAGCACCTGGACATGGATGGCTGGTGCCTCTATAAATAAATCATTGATGGTCAGGTCAGACCAGCTCCGCATAGGCTAAAACAGCACCTGGACATGGATGGCTGGTGCCTCTATAAATAAATCATTGATGGTCAGGTCAGACCAGCTCCGCAGCTCTTTCACTTGTGATGTTATGTTTTCTTAGGGTTACAAGAGAGTAACAAACACAAAAAAGAAGGAGGGGAGATAAAGACGATAGACGTTTGATAGGAAAGAA
>NW_004797300.1:58511-67511 GCF_000002075.1 Aplysia californica
TGTGTGTGTGGAAGAAGAAGTGAGGGGAGGGTGCTGCCTGACGATAAGCATTTCAACAACAGCAGGCAGGAGTGGCGACATTTCCAGGCGAGCTTTGAGCGACACACCTGTGCTGTGAAGAAGATTTATCTAATGACATAGACAATCATTCGTTGAGCAGCTAAAATGTTATCTCTGAATAAAGATTAGTTCTCAGCTAGAGCAAACATTCGGCGTAAGGAAATGGCAACATACGACAATTAGCATCTATCATGGAAGAGTAAATTAGAAAGCAGAATGTCTGATCGACAAACATGAGGCCAATGATGAGACTTCGAAGAAGAAATAGAAACTTTGATAATTAATTATAGTTTGACTATTACTCTCATGGGTGGACAAAAGGTGACCATTTCAATTTAAGACAGTTTTGTTGCTGCATAGAACAAAGTACTGGGGGGAATTATTCCAGGAGGTAAATTACTGTAAGGCAATTAAAAAGTAAACTTTTGCCCGTTTCGGATCTTTCTTGACGGGCTAATACGAAGATATAATATGTCTACCACTGCCTTTGGGAGCATACTATTTAGGTCGGCTTGACATTACATACGTGGAAGGCGCTTTGCATTCTTTTCAATTATTCATTTTTTAAAAAGAATACCTAGAATACCTGACTCAGAGGTTGACGTGTAATGACCCTCCGTCCTTCACCGTAGCGAGCTGCCGTTGCACATTCTGCTATATCGAAGCCAGTCCATGTTTTTGCTGTCCATCTACGTTACTCTTTATCTTCCCCTGACTCTCGTGTCCTACATCCCTCGGGGGAATTGAAATTCATTTTTGCCAAAAACTTGGAACTAGCTGACTGACATTGAACCTCTTGCATATCCGTACTCGTAGTTTTGCAATAAACCAGTCCCGTAAGAGCAGACCGTCTATGAATAGAGAAGCCACGAATTGCACAATAGTTCCGATCCACAGGCCAGCAATGATCACTATCTGGCTTGTGCAAACATGGACAGCCTCTGTCTTGTGATAACGTACTGTTTGGTTTTATTGGCAGTCTCGCACAAATAGAGCAAAGAGAGGAAAATTCTGACCTTCGAAAGTTAATTAATTGATACGTCGCTTTGTAACAAACCATTGGCTCAAACTAAGAGCATAATCTATCACAAACAAACTTCAGTATTGATACACCCGATTTATTATTGTAGAACATTCAATATCAGCAACACGTGGAATGGTACATCAGGTGTCACATGTTTGCAAACTTAGGATTGCGGTTTTTCAACGCTTTAGTCTTTTAGGTGGGTGGTTGGGGGGTGCTCTGGTGTGGTTTGCTTTTTCTTTCCTATTAAACATCTATGGTCTTAATCTCCCCTCCTTCTTTTTTTGTGTTTGTTACTCTCTTGTAACAACTCTAATCTTCGGCATTTATATGACCTTATTGTGTTGCAAGTGTCTGAAAACACTTACTAAAATTAAAAAAGGTCTTTTAAATCGAAGGAAATCGCTTGAAAGACAATCCCCAGTGACCCCCCGGCGTCTCCCGTGTACAAAATGATACTCCGCGCTGTGACGGATAGAGGAAATATTTACCTGACTGAGAACCGTATGCACTTAAATGGCAGCAACGCCACATCATTATCAACCGGGGTGGATGGTGGGTGCCTCTGGTAGAGATTCTTTTTTTACTGACTGTCTGTCTGTCTGTCTGTCTGTCTCTGCATGTCTCAACACTAAACGAACGTTGTTGTGTCAATGTGCTTTTCCTTACTCAAATGATCAAACAATCCCGGTTGGATTGGGTGTGGGAGTTGGGCGTGAAAAAAAGGGAGGGGAGGGGGTTCCGATCTGTTGTGGAGTCTCGCCTTCTGAGTTTTCCTTGGTAGTATGCATTACAGTGATAAATTCAGAATTTTAAAAAGAAGAATCCCTTCTCTCTAGATAGCATTTTTATGGCGCTAATCCCCGCTCAACGGCAAGCTCTATGCACTTCACAATCTATACATTACCCCAGCAGACCTGAGAGCATTCTGAAATAACATCAACTTCCTGGGAAGCATACAGTGCAAGCAGCCATTTATAGGCGCTGAAACATACTGACAAGGTCTTTCTTTGTCTATGGCCGGGTACCCATTCCCATCTGGGCGAAGAGAGGACAATTTGTGTAAAGTGTTCCCAAGGACACAACGTCGGCCCGCAGCTCGAACCTCTGAACCTGCAACCTCACTATTACAAGTCCTGTAGCCTAACCCATCACACAACAAACCATTAAGACACCCCTCGCACTTCACCCGCTTTGATTCCAAGCTTTTTGGGGGGACAATTTCTCTCCATTTGAGTATATGTGAGGCGTGCTGACAAAATTAGTTACTTCTCGCAATCCACAAATGGAGATATTGGTCAAAAATCGACATGAGGGTCAAATTTGTAGATTTTCTATTGATGTCATATTCTTTAAGTATAACATGCCTTCTATTATTTCACACTTATAAATTGTAAAAACTTCATCTATAAGCGTGATATATCTATTTCTATAGGGCTCGAATCCGAGAAGTAACTCATTTTGTCAGCACGCTTCACATTAAGACACCCCTTGCACTTCACCCGCTTTGATTCCAAGCCTTTTTTGGGGGACAATTTCTCTCCATTTGAGTATATTATTATCAAGGACCTGAAAACGAAAAACCCGGCATCTGTGGTGTAGCCGTAAGGTACTCTGCTGCCGCCCGCATGAGGCCTGCGTTTGATTTCCGAGTAGGGGGCATTTCTATCGAGTATCTCGATCTTTTAGCTGGGGATGTTGTTGTATCCCTCTCAACCAGGATTGGTCCTCGGAAGCCAGCTTCCAATTTGGCATAAATTGTGTCGATGGAGGCTTACAAACACCTATGTGTCACAACGCGGTGGAACCAGGCGCTCATCAATTGTGAGGCGTGCTGACAAAATTAGTTACTTCTCGCAATCCACAAATGGAGATATTGGTCAAAAATCGACATGAGGGTCAAATTTGTAGATTTTCTATTTATGTCATATTCTTTAAGTATAACATGCCTTCTATTATTTCACACTTATAAATTGTAAAAACTTCATCTATAAGCCTGATATATCTATTTCTATAGGCTCGAATCCGAGAAGTAACTCATTTTGTCAGCACGCTTCACATTAAGACACCCCTTGCACTTCACCCGCTTTGATTCCAAGCTTTTTGGGGGGACAATTTCTCTCCATTTGAGTATATTATCAAGGACCTGAAAACGAAAAACCCGGCATCTGTGGTGTAGCCGTAAGGTACTCTGCTGCCGCCCGCATGAGGCCTGCGTTTGATTTCCGAGTAGGGGGAATCTCTATCGAGTATCTCGATCTTTTAGCTGGGGATGTTGTTGTATCCCTCTCAACCAGGATTGGCCCTCGGAGGCCAGCTTCCAACTTGGCATAAATTGTGTCGATGGAGCCTTACAAACACCTATGTGTCACAACGCGGTGGAACCAGGCGCTCATCAATTTCTGTGCATGTGGAGTTATTGGTATCATCTTAAAGCTTGTTCATTTATCTTGCTTTAGATGAAAAAATACCCATCTACCTTGAGCAGAAGTGAAGATATTAATTTGTGATTAAAAGAGGTAAGTTCACTTGGTTTCAGCGATACAAAGAGCGAGAAAATGCCCGCCAAAGTTTGGTAACTTCAATAGCTAAAGAGTCCTTCAAAACTGAAACATTGCATATATTTTGAGCTTTTAATCAACGTTGTTCGATATAATTCACATGGAAACGTGTTTTTATTTGGACATAAAAAGGTTCAACAAAACCCCCCCCAAAAATCGATTAAAATTGCGAAACTGGAGGGAAAATGCGTGTTTCTCCAATTTTGTTATTTTGACGAGTACCAAATTTCACCACAATCCCTCATATATAAAGAGATATGAAGGCATGGAAGTAGCACTTGAGCGATCTACTTCATTCCTCTATGTCTGCCGCCCAGGCAAAGCTGTATGCTGGTGGTTGGAAGGAGCAGCTGGCAGGTCCTACTTGTTCACTTTCCCTCTATTGTTTCTGTCTGTCTTACGTTTTCCAAGCACTGAATGACCATTATTGTCTCGATGTTCTTCTCTTTACTCAAACAACCCCCCCCCCCACCAAACAAACAAACCAATCAACCAACAAACAGGCAGAACGAAATTAAGTCATGTACATTGCTTAAAGATCGTCTGTCGAGACGCAAATTATGGCCATACCATACCCAACAGTGAAACATCAACTTCACTTCAAAGACAACCCAGAAACAAAACACATCGAATGCCGAAGAAGAGACAAAATGACGAAGACAAGCAGTTGAAAAAGGAAACAACGTTCCCGCCATTTGTTGCATTTATATGAGAAAACGAGTTGGAAACTGGAGCTTTAAATAACTAAATATTCTTCGATTGATCACTTCTACCATCAATATTGACGGTATCGATTTGAACCCGAGGTTAAATAAAAATGTCCAGTACTCGTCCCCCCTTGTCAACATACCGTTAACTCACTATGAATATCGATTAAAGCAAAGCACATTTAAGTCGCCAGCGATTATGACTATTGACCTTTCCGAACCATTGTTGGTTCAGGCATTGCTTTGAAGACTTTGTTCTGAACAACCAGATGACATGTAGATTCTACCATTGATCCTCGTCCAACTCTTTGTTCTTCGAAGTGGGTGTATTTGTGTTTGATATAACTTTATAGTCGTCTCAAGGTTGCTGCATAGATCGATCGATCGATCAGATAGATAGATAGACAGATAGATAGTTAGATAGATAGATAGTTAGATAGATAGATAGATAGATAGATAGATAGATAGATAGATAGATAGATAGATAGATAGAAAAATAGATACTTGTGTCGCTGATTCGTGTCGAAATTTTGTCTGTGTATGGCATAGCATGACAGTCGCCTCAAGGTTGTTACAAGATAGATAGATAGATAGATAGATAGATAGATATTTGTGCCGTTGATCCTTGTCGAAATTTTATCTGAGTATGGCATAGCATGACAGTCGCCTCTAGGTTATTACAAGATAGATAGATAGATAGATAGATAGATAGATAGATAGATAGATAGATAGATAGAAATATAGATAGATAGATAGATAGAAATATAGATAGATAGATAGATAGATAGATAGATAGATAGATAGATAGATAGATAGATAGATAGATAGATAGAAAGGCCTTAAGGGCCACGGATATCTTTTCAATATCGTGAACTGTAACAGATAGCTTTAGACTCTCCATTTTCCGTGGGCGGTTCCGCCAGTCTCTGGAACAGATTTCTTTCCCCATCTTCTCAGCAAGAATAATATTATTGGCAAACCCAGTTTAGAAACGACCCATCACCGCTCTGTGACCAAAAATAACAAACCCCAAAAGAAAGCGTAACGAATAACACCACAGTCCCAAATACAAATTAATAATCTTTTTCTTTCTCGGCCCCGTACCCCCATCTCACTTTGTTTGTCCCCCCCCCTCTCTCTCTCTCTCTCTCTTTCCATCTCTTTCCGTCTCCCTCTTTCTGTCTCTCTCCAAATCTCTCTCTCTCTCTCTCTCTCTCTCTCTCTCTCTCTCTCTCTCTCTCTCTTTTTTTTCTATCTCTTTCTGTCTCCCTCTTTCTGTCTTTCTCCAAATCTCTCTCTCTCTCTCTTTCTCTCTCTCTCTCTCTCTCTCTCTCTCTCTCTCTCTCTCTCTCTCTCTCTCTCTCTCTCTTTCTGTCATATTTTTCTGTCTCGCTCTCTCAACCGGACACAATCTATCTATCTATCTATCTATCTATCTATCTATCTATCTATCTATCTATCTATCTATCTATCTATCTATCTATCTATCTATCTATCTATCTATCTATCTATCTAATAACGAGTGAGGGCACCTACACAGAGCAGCACTCCTGCCCACTTCCCAGAAAGAAAACTCCTCAAAGAATCGAAAACAGAAGAACAAAACCAAATAAACGCAACATGGAGACCATCATCTGCGCCTGTCCGGTTCACATTAGACGAGAATCTCGTTGTCTCTAATGTGTTTTGAACCCCTCCCCATTCACACACACACACACACACACACACACACACACACACACACACACACACACACACACACACACACACACACACACACACACACACACACACACACACAGAGACTATACCGCAGTACGCACTTCAGCAGCGGGTGGTTAGCAGGTGCTCTGGTGTGGTTTGCTCCTTCTTCTTTTCGAACATCGATTGTCTTTATATCTCTCCTCCTTCGTTTTGTGTGTGTTACTCTGTTGTAACAACCTTCAATTTTCAGCACTTTGAGGACATTACTGTGTTGCAAGTGCAATAAGACTCTTACTCTACCTAAACTAGCATTTCTGAAAACCACAAAATAACCTGTAAAGACGAAGTTAACCCCAATTTTTGGCCTGTAGTGCCACATTCTTGGTGCACTGTTTGCAGGTTACAAGAAACATTTCTTTTAAAACATGCTTGCTGTTTCCAAGCTTTTGTCACTCTATGCGACTTCCTGTTTCCAGTTTTTAAAGATTTCCTGAAACACAGCTATTGCTACCATGTTGACACATTTTCTACGTTACATTCAAATATACAGCACCAAATTCAGACACGGGGCAATCTTTTTCAAAACTGCAACAAACAAACAACAAAAAAGAAAAGAAAAAACAAAAAGAAACCAAAAACCATCATCATCATCATACTTGAGTTTTATCGACATAATGGACTCCTCATCTTATGTCTCTTGTGAATCTCAAGTTTTCTCAGAATTATTTGGTTTTGAAAGTAAAAAGCACCCCCCCCCCCCCCAAAAAAAAAAAAAGGAAATGAAAAAAATATATACACAGATAAAAAATTCATTTGTATCGGTTGCTACAACAACAACAACAACAACAACAACAACAACAACAACAACAACAACAACAACAACAACAACAACAACAACAACAACAACAACAACAACAACAACAACAAACCCTCTTTGTTTGCTGTTAATTGTTAACATAATTATTTGTCCTTGACACTTATTGTGTTGCAAGTGGCGCAAAACTTTTACTAAAACTAAACTAACCTTGACACGGTCTGTCCAGATAACAAAGTGGAGATAATTTTTATTAAAAACCTCTGGCTTTTTGACGGGACGTTGTATCCCTCTGAGCCCGTGTTGGTTCTGACAGGCATGATCGAAACCCATGTCATAAAGAACCTACAATAATATGTCGAAGGGAGGGTAAAACACCAACATTTAGATCTATATTGAACCCCCCCCCAACACATTACCGTTTCTAGTAAATCCTATTGCAAGTTTTAATTTCAGCTGTTGTTTCACTCGCTATAAGCGTCTTCATAAGCTGTGGTAATAATAACTAATCATAATATGATTATAATATTTTTATATCATAAGCATAATATAATAATATTATTATATTATACTAATACCATAAATCGAAACACTCTAACCTTTACGTGTAGCTTATACTAATAGGGCCTAGACCACAATGTACTGCTATTGACCGCCACTATAAATCACTACTAATGGACAACTTTAAAAAATTAAAATATACGTAAACTTATTAGATAGAAGAGGGTGGTTGGCGTGTGCTCTGGTGTGACTTGGTCCTTCTGTCCTATTAAAAATCTCTCACCCTTCTCTACCCTCCTTCTCTTTTTGTGTTTGGTTCTGTCGTTACACCTCTATCTTCGGCACTTATATGTCACAGTTATGTTGCAAGCGCCGTAAGACTCTTTCTAAAACCAAAATAGAATTAAAAAAAAATATGCATACGCTTTTTTACTTTTACCTTTTCATTCCTCTTCTATCCTAATGATGTCGAGGGGAGATGCATCGTTCGGGCCGTTTGCTAAGTGTGTGGCGTCTGTGATTGATATAGCATGTTGTTCCAGGGCCTTTAAACCCCATCTAGCCAGGTCCGTGGGTGGTTGGCGGTGCTCTGGGGTGGTTTGCTTCTTCTTTCCTATCAAACATATATCGTTCTTATCTCCCCTTTTTCTTTTTTATGCTTGTTACTCTCTTGCAACACCTCTAATCTCCTGGCGCTCATATGACCATAATATGCAGTTGCGAGCGCCGTAAAACCTCTACTAAAACTAAAACTTTCTAGGTATTCATCTTTATTCACGGGTGTGATAAGGTCTTGGTACGGGTTGTTTGTGGGACTTTCTGGTTAGATGTCCGAGCCATAATTCATTGGTTCTTAGACGTTCAACGTAATTCCTAACTGGTTACATTCCGGTAAGTAAGCGTATGTTCTCTTTCTTTTTGCGGTCTCTTCTGGTGATATTGATAGTTTTGTGGAGAAACATCATTTCGCATACATTGATTATTCTTTCTTGTGAAAGAATAGGGATCATGTTTGGCACTGGTACGTTAGGACACGCTCTCTAACCAGGTTCTGTCGTTTGCTTTCGTCTCCACTTTCTGCCCCCCCCCCCTTTGCTCTCTCCTCTGGGCTCTCGACTCCCGGAGAGTCCGTGTGTAAGTGGCGCACGTTAAAGATCCCTTGGTGGTCTTAAATTCGATATGAGTAGACTTCGGCTGCCACCCAGGCAAAATTCAAAATTAATTCCTATCAAACTGCAAATGCTTCATGCGTGTCGCCCGCTCATATGGCATTTATGCAGTTGTGAGCGGCGTAAAACACTTACCACAAAAAGAAACTGTTTTTGAACTAGGCTCAATGTGTGTCACTCAAGGAACAGTGACCGCCCCCTCCCCCACCCCAATAGCTGTCACCGATACACATTGCGTTTGTGTCTAGGATATGCTGGGGCGTTCAGCCTTGAACCATAACTGAAGAGCAGACGCTCACGTTATTTTCAAACCTGGAATTGGAAAGCAATGACTCAATTCTGGAGTATTTCAGTCGATACTGTTTCCGAGTGCTCTAGAGCCTGCGGGGATGATAATAATATCTAGTAGATTGTACATGTCAAAGAGCTTGATACTCTGTGTGTGTGTGTGTGTGTGTGT
>NW_004797300.1:68674-72900 GCF_000002075.1 Aplysia californica
AAACAACAACCCCCCAACAACAAACAAACAACCAAACAAACAAGAAACAAATCCAAAACCCAGAGGTTTTGGGTGGTTGGGCAGCCGGTTTTCTTGTGTGATTGCTCCTTCTTTCCTATCACATAATTATCTATCTTCCTTATCCCCCCTTCTTCTTTTCTCTGTATATTACTCTTTATTAGAATCATTTCTAATCTTCAACACTTTATGATATGACACATTTGTTTTGCCATTACGGTGAAATTCTTTCTAAAACTAGACTTCATATTGAACTTTGAAAACGTTTATGTGTGTCTACGAAATATCACCGGCGTCGGTGCTATAAAACGTCTTTGTTCACAGTCAAGGTGTGAGCTCGATTGTTGTGTGAAAAGTCTGTTCTTTTGTAAAGAGTATCTCCGTCTTTCTTCTGGGATGTCTGCTCTTATGCATTCTGAGTTGGAACTGACAGATTGATGGCATCATTGTCGAAGCATCTCGCCTCATTGTCATTGATTAAAGATCCCAATTGTGTTGATCTGGTCTTAAACCATCAATAATTGCTTCCGCCAAACTGTCAGCGGGTGACATTTCCGATTTTCCTGAGAAAAGAATGCAATGAAGAACTAATTTGAGCGTAAAATTGAGAACAAAAACTTTTTCAAGTTTGAAAACTATTTTAAAGTCACGTTGCTTTTGTCATAGTTTAAAAAAAAAAAAGTTTTATTTTTTTACTTTTCTATGATGACGTTTACCGTTCTCAAGCTGTTCAACTTCTCTGAGCTGGGAAAGAAAAAAAATCACGAGAGAGAAAAAAGCTGCATTCTTTTAGAAATTTAAAATATTTTATATATCTTTTGTTGCTGTTTTTTTAACGCTCAGAACTTGAATTCAATTTCAGCAAAATATTTCTCGAATACGCACAATCCATACCAGCCCGCTACCTTAGAATTACAAAGTTATATCTTCTCAGTGCCTAGTTTGGAGACATAACTTGACGTCAAAGATTTTGAGTTCCCCAATTGTCAACAAAGATCGTTCATAACAAGATAGTTCACTCAGCCAAAAAATGTTCGCGGAGGTCCGCGCATTGGTTCAGATGGCGCTGCAGTCTTTGTTTTGAAGCTCTGGCTAAAACAGCACCTGAACATGAATGGCTGGTGCCTCTATAAATAAATTATTGATGATGGTGGTTTTGAAGCTCTCTTTCGTTTTTTCTTCAGAAGAAGAATAGGAATAGCACAGTTTGTTAGTTTCACTTTAATTGTTTTTCACACAAGTAGGGTAACTCTGATCGCAAAGTCCACCCTTTTTCGAAGAGGGCGCCACCGAATTTTGAGGGCACTTTTTTATTTGGCTCAAAGAGAGGAGTGAACTATCTTGTTGTGTACAATCTTTGTAGTCAAACGTTTTCAAATGCACTTCTTTGAATACCGTATTTTGATAACAACTTCGAAAAGTCTTACGAGTTTGATAGAGCAGATAGAATATTTGTTTTTTTACCGCATGGTCTTAGTCGCTCGAAACGACCAAAACTGTCAGATAGAACTTAGTAATTCAAAGGTAGGGACCTGTTGAGAAACGGAAAAAAAGGGTAAACATTTTGGACTTAGTAGGTCGGAACACCTGGCTGACGTTATGCAACCTTGCGCAACGAGGGTAGATCTGTTGTTTCTACATAATCATGAGTATAAAATCATCGTTTGTTTATTCCTGCAAACATTTTGAATGTACATACTGTGCTGGCTCATCAGTAAAAGTTCTCTTGCGTCCACCCCTCACCCCCATTCTTAAAGTAGTATGTTTGTAAGTGTCTTTAGCTCATACCGGCATGGCTACTCAAATATGGCCCAACACAGTTTGGAGACCCCCGTGTGTGTGGGGGGGGGGGGTCAAGTAAGTTCTTAATAGAGTGGTCAAGTGAACCTTTGCTGACTGATTTTACACTGAGTGAATCAAATACAAAAGATAATATTATATACATATCTATGATATCGATCAAATGTGAAGAAAATGTGTTTACTGTTGCCTCTTTTGCAGATGCTTGACAGAATATAACAATTACTTGGATAGTATTTTGTTTAAAATGTGAACATACAGTCCAAGACTCCTCTCATCGTAAATCTAATCGAAACCGAATTTTCATCTCCATTTTTATTTCGTTTTATTTTGCAGACGTGTCGGATTGTTTGAAGAAGAGCACACTGCCCCACCAAGCCTTCATTGCAAGATACCAGTCACAGTTGTCTGTTTTACGTCCAACAGTCACACTGTGCGAACAACGATAAATATCACAGACAAACAGAAAGAAAAGGATACGTTCAAGACAAACAAATAAACCCAGATTGCAATGGGATTTCAATAACTTTCGATGTGAAAATTCGAAACTTTCATCTAGGAAATGTGACTCATGTATCAAAGAAACGTGCATGTCGCATACTACAACCAGAAAACCAATTTGTATTGTTTTAAAAAAAGTGTTGTAGTTTCTTAGTTTCTAAATTAAAAATAAAAAGCTTCTCATCTTGAGTTACCCTTTGATTGTCTCTTACAAGATCTCATTGATTTTGGACGAGCGTTATTGAAAACCACTAATGATCTTGAAACTGGATCTGTTCCCCCGACTACTGGAGCGTAAAAGTATCATTGTAATCAGCTGGCTTAAAAAAAAAACAAGCTTCTCTAACTAACCTACTTTCATCCAGTTCTTCTTTAAATGAGCTGAGGACAAATTTAACCTCGTCCTTGTGTGATTAGGCGCAGACATCATTGAAAGAGCTGGTCTGGCTTGCCTTTCATTACAGAGAAAAAATTTGTGGAATTTCAATTTTACGTGTCTGTCAAAGAACAGAGAACAACTTTCTCCCGTGCTGATTTTTCTTTCTGTGGATTAGTGCTGTGGGCTTTAATACATTAGGAAGTGGGCCGTGGTATTTGAGGTTGTATATCATTATTGGATTGCCGTTTCAACATCCATTACGCAGAAAAGCACAAAGTAAATCATGAGCTGCCCAGTCAAGAAAGCGATGGAAGAAGACCTCCTGAAAGCGCGGGGTGGGGGTGGTATATCAGGGGGTGGTCTGCTTTCAAGTAGCAACAACAACAGCAGCGGCAGCAGCAGCAGTAGCAGCAATAATGGCAACGTGACCGCCTCCCAAACCACTGCTACCAACACAACCACCCCCACCTCCTCCTCCTCGTTATCGTCGTCGTCGCCCCCATCCAACGTCAACATCAACAACTCCAAGAACAGCACCATCAGAATCAACACCATCAGCAGTAGCCCGACTCCGCCGACTATCGACACCACTCACTTCAACTACAGCAACTACAGCAACAACAGTCTGAGCAGCAGCCCGAACCTGACACCAACAAACTCCCTCCCGTCCTCTCCGTCAAAATCCTTGACCACAACAAACCCAAACATGAGGAAAATCTCCCCTCCCCCTATCCTCAGCGTGGGCCGCAAAGTGTCGCCGCCCAACCCAAACCACGTCAAGTTCTACACCGTACTCGAAGACGGGCCCACCAAGATTATGGAAGATACGAACTCGGAGCCTTCCAACTACGGCTCGGGCGAGGGTTCGCCTCGTTTGCGAAAGACCAGCAACATTTCGACAACTTCGTCTCTCGGATCGGAAGCGGACAGCGAGATGGGCGGCGAGAAGAAAGTGGACATCCGGTCTCTGATTGAGGGCATTGGGACACTCATCATACCGGCGGTGAGTTCAAAGAATTTTTTCTTCTGTCTTTTTTTCTTCTCTTTTTTTTTTCTCTTTTACGCATATTTAAGGGATGTGAGCACTATATGACTTGTCGAAAAAATCGGAAGTCGTGCTTGGGTGTTAATGGACGCCGAAATCCGGTTGGTATGTCGAGTTTCAAACAGTATTTTGACGTGGAATGATGTCACAGCACGCAAACTAGGTCTTCCCATTTATTGGCAAGCTACACTGTTTGCCCACTCTATTACTTGTCCACATTTTTAATGAAACTCATGTCGCTGACGGTGAGTCTGTTAGAAAGAATATCAGATAAGGTTGTATCTCTGTACCGATGGAAAATTCTGTCAGTCATTACCTTGATCAATTGCAAACAAGAACAGTATGCTACCCATTTAACCAATGCTTGCCAACTAATTCTTTCTATCTTTCTTTCTTTTTATCTTTTTATCTTTCTTCATTTTTTAAATTTCTCTCCCCCTCTCTCTCTTTCTCTCTCTCTCTTTTTCTCTCTTTCTCTCTCTC
>NW_004797300.1:73494-74390 GCF_000002075.1 Aplysia californica
CTATCTATCTATCTATCTATCTATCTATCTATCTATCTATCTATCTATCTATCTACGCTTTCCTGTCATTCATCTCTGAGCTGTTGGGAACTATTAATTAATTGGTCACTTGGTGTCATTAAGAAGATGGATTTTTGGGTGATTGGCGGGTGGTCTGGTGTAGGTTGCTCCTTCTTTCCTATCAAAAATCTATCGTCGTCATCTCGTCTCCTTCTTTTTCATGTTTGTTATTTTCTTTTGACTCCTCTATTCTTCGGCACTTTTAGGACCTAATTGTGTTGTAAGTGCCGGGAAAACTTACAAAAAACAACGACTTTTGACAGCTGTAAGAACTCCGATTATACTCTGGCGTGTGTTCATGGTTCGCCACCTAATGGTCTAATGCGTATCGCAGACAGACGTTAAAATCGGCTGCCCCGCCTGATAATTGAAATAGGTTTTGTAGAAAGAGATGTCCAACCATAATAATTAAGTAGAAACCGGTGTTCAACGAATAGCGTACAATAATATCGTGTTCGGAAATTGACTTTCTCCTTAATGAAAGCTTCTAACAATGGACCGTGACAAGATTACTGTCGTAAATGGCCGTTTTGTAGAAAATATTAATGTAGTAGGAAACGTTTGAAGAAGATTGGGCATACGTAGAACAAATCATGCCCGGTGTCACGGGGAGTTGAACATTGGGTTTAATCAGGTGATAGAGTGAGTAGACCAACGTGATGAAAGTGTAGGAGCTCGTATTGAGCTAATGCCTGCATCTCTTCATCTGATAGTAGCTGGAGGAAGGTTTTGAGTGTTTTTGTTTATATGTGTGTTTGTGGTTGTGTGTGTGTGTGCGTGCGTGTGTGTGTGTGTGTGTGTGTATGTGCGTGTGTGTTTGTGTATGTGTGTGTGTG
>NW_004797300.1:74490-79148 GCF_000002075.1 Aplysia californica
TGTGATGAGTGTAAATAAGTGTATGTATAATATATGTATGTGTGCGTGCGTGCGTGTGTGTGTGTGTGTGTGTGTGTGTTTGTGTATGTGTGTGTGTGTGTGTGTGTGTGTGTGTCCGTGCGCGCACTCGGCGCGTTTATGCGGCAGGTACAAATGTATGTGTGTGAAAGTGTTTTAGTGTTAGGCTTTTGTATGACCTAGTTGTGCTGCAAGTGCCGTAAAACTCTTTCGAAAACATACAATGAATGAATGTTGTCCTGCAGGCCTCACTCGTTTGATGCTCTTGCCTTAGAGAGTTGATTTTGTTTTAGTAAGAGTTTTACGACACTTGGAACACGATAAGTTCATGTAAGTGCCAACTATTAGAAGTGTTACAAGAGAGAAACAAACACAAAAAGTAGGAGGAGAGATAAGGACGGTAGATGTTTGTATTCTTGGGAAAGCAACTTTACACGCATTTTCCTCACATAACCCAGGTGAGAATGGGTACCCCGCCAAAGACAGCGAAAGATCTGATCAGTATGTTAGTGTTTAACCACCTACAAAAAGGGCAGCTTTCACTGTGTACTTCTCAGGAAGTTCAGATTGTTTCAGATTGCTATCAGGTCTGCTGGGGTAATAATATAGATAGTAAAGCACATAGAGCTTGCTGTTGAGCGTGAATTTGCACTATACGTAAGGCTATCTATCAACACCACAAGTATAAAAAAGATAAAAAGCATTATAAACAACCAATCACACACCCCTTTTCACGCAAATTGTCAGATCACGCTGCGGCAGATATACACCTCTAAAAAGAAAGGAAGAAAGATATAAAAGAAACTTTTTTACCATCTAGCATAAGGCTATTGTCAGAATAAGCGTAGGTGTGTATTGCTCTTTAGAGTAGGTATCTATGAAACTCCAAAGGTTTTGTAATTAAATTCCAGCACGAGGTTGAATGATGCATTTGATGTGATATGTACATTTTGTCAGCTTTATGTCTCTTTTCATATTGAATTTTAATGAGAGTAATATATAATTTAAATATTTATGTATACCTGCATTTGTTTTTACGGTCCTGTGCAATCAAGAAAAAATTCTCTCTGGGATGATAAAGTATTATCTCATCTTATCTTATCTCAGAACTCTTAAGGCAGAATATAATTGTCCTACCTCTCCTACCTAGAATATCTATGTCACGACGTGGTGGAATCAGGCGCTTGTCAATTTTTGGGCATATGGGGTTATTGGTATCATCTTAAAGCCTGTTCGTTTGCCTTCCTTATTGTGAAAAAAAAATTAATCTATTTTGAAAAGAAGTCCAAATATTTGCGAGTGAAAAAGGTCATTGTCGCCAGTTTTCAGAGGTAAAATTAGCGAGAAAATGGCCGCTAAAGTTTGGTAACATCCATAACCTGAGAGTCCTCAAAAACTAAAAATTTACATTTTTGGCGCCTGTGATCAATGTTTTTCAGTAAAATCAACATATAAAAATAAGTTTTCAAATGAAAAAAAAGGTGTTGAGCCAAAAAAGAATACAAGAAAAAAATTGCCAATCGGTGAAAAAATGCAGATTTCTTTGACTTCATTGTTTTGACGAGGGCCTGATTTCACCACGATGCCTCACATATCATGTCTGTCATCACGGTGTCCTGGGAGAAATAGTTTAAGTTATCAGCCTTTGGGGAGCAAAACTTAGGGTCTAGAAACAGCTGAAAATGAGCAAGGAAACCCTACCATAGATTTATAGGTCTATGATCACTCTAGTAGCACAGTGACACAGTGGGTGGTTGGCGGGTGCTGTGGTGTGGTTTGCTTCTTCTTTCCTATCAAACATTTATCGTCCTTATCTCTCCTCCTTCTCTTTTGTGTTTGCTACTCTCTTGTAGCAACTTTTATCTTCGGCACATATATATGACCTTATTGTGTTGCAAGTGCCATGAAACTTTTACGAAAAATAAACAGCGACCCAATTTCAAATGGCGTCTATGATGAATGGAGTATAAACTGTACCACTTAATGTATTACGGAATGACTCTAGAAATGGCGTATTTTGGATGAGCTCAGTCCAAACTTAGGCTTAAAAATCAAACGAACAAACAAATATGAAAACCCCATTACAACGCCCCCCCCCCGAGCAATCTGTTTCTAGACTGAAAAGTGGTTTGTCGGTTAAACCCGTTAGATGGAGGAACAAGTTTGCAAAATTCATGAACTTGTTAATGTTTTTACTGAAGGCAAAAGTCTTCAGAGTTCTTGGATGATCACGCTCCAGTTTTGTCGACGGAGAACAAAAACAAAACAAGAAAACCCCCCACAATAAAACAAACGGGCAGGAAAAAGTATTAACGAGATTCTGAGATGGGGGATACAAAATTGATAAGTTCTTAATGTAGCATTCTCCACCGCGCCGTGGTTGAGCGAGCAAGAGAAACAAGTCATAATGAGATACCTTCACGCCGTCTCGCATTCCAATCATTTGAGTGACGAGCTGCCCGTGCCACCGTTCCAGCAACCTGTCCTTCCGTGCCTTCTTCTGAACGCTTCCTCAGTATTACAAAGTTCTATCTGACATTTTTGGCCGTTTCGAGTTACCCAGACCATGAGGTCAGAAAGCAAATTAAATGCTCTATCTGCTCTATCAAGATCATACGAATATTCGAAGTCGTTATCAAACTTTTCAAAGAACTGCATTCGAAAAAGCCTGACATATTGTGAAACAAAAAAAAATTTGACAACGTCAGATTTCTCAAAACTAGGTATTGAGCAGATAAAACCTTGTAATTCTGAGGTAGCACAATGTCTTTACGGGCGATTGGGGACTTTTCGAACTGGACCAGCGTCAGTGGTGTGGTGATTAGGTGCATCGCTGTCGCACGAAGAAGATCTGAGTTCAATATTATCCTAGTGGGGAGTAAATTTTTCTCGAGTATCAGGCATCCTTTCCCTGGAATGTTGTATCCCTCTCAGCCCTGGTTGGCCCTGACAGGCTGGGTTGGAAACCCGACTTCCAAATGATTTATCTGAATTGTGTTGATGGCGGCATAAAAATGTCTACATTTAAAATTTAAATTTATTTTCGAAATGGTTCGGAGGTAAAATTTTTACTTGTCTGTCTCACCTGAACGAGGCGGTTTCCAGTTGACTTTAATATTTACTATTATAAGATAGATATGATAAGATAAGATAAGATAAGATAGTGCTGCTTGTTGTAATGTCCATAAACGACGACACGCATTATGCTGCTCTCTGTCTGGCATACGCCGCGTGTACATTATAGTCATATTTCAGTCATCGTTGTCATCCATACAACGTGCACTTGCGTTTACGGTATAATATAATGTCTCCAGTATTTGCTTGCCTCGTGAATCATTGATGGGAGAATGTATTCTAATAATCTCCTCACTGGCGTGCACATCGGGGATGGGGAAATGTGCAGATAAGATATATCACATTGTAGATGGTTGGAAGGTTCCACTGATCGGCCCTACCTCTTGACTTTCCCTCTGCTGTTTCTGTCTGTCGTCTGTCTGTCTTATTTTTCCCCGGCACTGAAAGACCATCATAATGCCGATGTGCTTCTCTTTACCCAAACAAAACCAACAAAACTGTCTGTCTTATTTTTTTCCAGTACCAAATGACCATGATTGTGTCGATGAGCTCCTCTTTACTCAAACTCTGACTTAGATCAAGAACACCCTTCTTAAATTCGAACCTGGGAGGACTGCTCACGAGTCTACCATGATACTTACTTCCATGAAGTAAGCCACACCCTAATGTCTGTCAAAAAAAGTTTGATCTAAATCTACTTTCATTGTTCTTAGTTTTCTACGTCACAGAAAACATATTGTGAGTTTTTTTTTACCCGACACATCTTCGCCATTACTGCTCCAGCATTCTTCCACTGCTCTCGATCCTCTTCTTCTCTCTCTCTGCTCCCCCCCTTTTTTTCTTCTTCTGTTTCACTTGGGTTGTTTTTCCTCCCGTCTGAACGAGAGACAGGTTTTTTTGACAGTGCCATGCCATAGAAACTGTAAAAAAGAACAGAATGAGCTATTGCATCAAATTTTAACACTCTTTATGGGAGCGCCAGTGTAAATGGGAAAACTCCTCTCCATTTTCAGATACTCAGCACCATATTAAATCCCTATCCGTTCGCCAATAAAAGCTTTCCCCGGGAGCGCCCATAGACTAGGGAAAAAGAGAGGAAGTGTAGCTGCAAAAAATGGATAATCGAAATTGGCTGTTGAATGGGTAAAGAAAAGTGGCTGCTGTTGTGAAAGAACATGGAAGTTGTAACTTTTCTATGCTCCGAAGGGGAAGATAATATGAAAAGTGAAACGGTTTAGAAAATTAATAACAAAGTAAACACTTATTTTAAGATTTTTTTTGGCAAGGGGGGGGGGGGGGTATTATTCTACTTTTCACTTTTTGAGAAAAGTTTCCCCTAAGGCCTATTGACCGACTTCTATGGTGCACCAGTTAACGCGTGGCCGTCGGACGCAGAAGATCCTAGTTCAATTCCTCAGTGGGGAGCATTTTCATCTAATATCTCGGTCTGTCTGCAGGGTCGTTGTATCCCTCTCAGCCCGGTTGGCGCTGACAGTGTGTGTGTGTTTGTGTGTGTGTGTTTGTGTGTGTGTGTTTGTGTGTGTGTGTTTGTGTGTGTGTGTGTG
>NW_004797300.1:81165-82068 GCF_000002075.1 Aplysia californica
AACCAACCAACCAACCAACCAACCAACCAACCAACCAACCAACCAACCAACCAACTAACCAACTAGCAAACAAACAAACGAACAAATACGCAAAAGTACACCACATTCTCACCGTCTGTTGTTGATATTTTTACGTTTTGTTTTGAGAGTAATTTGAACCCTGCGTGCCTGCTTGCCTTTCACAATATCATATCTTAGACATGTGTACTGAAGATTAGAGGTGTTACTAGATAAAATACAAAGAAAAAAGGAAGGAGAGATAGGACGATAGATGTTTGGCAAGGAAGAAGGAGCAAACCATTCTAGCGCACCTGCAAACCACCCACTAAGAGAATCTAAAATTGTGGGTGTAAACATGTACGAGTGAATAGTAATAATATTTGTTTTCTTAAAACCTCACTCACCTTCTTCATCGTATTTTCAGAATATTTTTCTTTTTTCTCTTAATGAATTATCCCCCCCAAAAAAGTCGAAGAAAATCAAATGAGAAAGCGCCCCCCCCCCAAAAAAAAGACCAAAACAACCCCAACAACAAACAAACAAAAAAAAACCAACAAAAAAACAACAAAAAACAAAACACGAAAGCATGAAAAATGAAAATATTAAAACACGAAGATAATAATACTAAAAACGCGAAATCATCTAAACACGAAAACATTGGAAACCAAATCACTCCCACACCCACCCCAAATAAGATAAAAGCAAACCAAAAACAACAACAACAACACAAATATCCAACAAAGAATAACAACGAAAACACGAAAAAAAAACCAAACAGAAAAACCAGAAAAAAATAAAAAGGGCCCTTAACAACACCAAACACAAAACAACCAAAACACCAAAACCCGAAAAAAAACCCCCACCTGGCACCCCAATCTTTTACTAACCTCCTAGCACTCGCTA
>NW_004797300.1:83051-84983 GCF_000002075.1 Aplysia californica
TTTTTAAAGCCTTTAATCAATGGGGGGCACATTAAAAGCATTTTCAGTTTGGTAGGAACTGATTTTGAATTTTGCTTGGGTGGCAGCCGGACCCTACTCTTTTTGATGTTTGATAAGAAAGAAGGAAGAAACAAATCAGAGCACCCGCCAACCACCCACTCACTTGCACTTGTCAGGCCGGGCTGTGTACAGCTGTACATATTCCGTCCTAAGAGAAAGTTAGAAATCTGCCCTTCCACATAGAAAATACAACAAAACCCCCCAGGAAAGTGCAGAGACACACGCAATGCAGAGTTGATGGCGTGCTGAAAAATCACTGATTCACAAAGTTACTCATTCTTCTCGTGCCAACATATTGATATTATTATTACCTTAAAAAAAAACACTTTTGGCAAACCTTTTCTCATAATGTTGCACCCACCCAATCACGGAGAAGCTTGTTCTTTCTTATATATCATATATCAATGAACGCATTTCCTGTGTCATTAGAAAGGATGGATGTGGGTGTTTCTGGCGGGTGCTCTGGTGTGGTTTGCTTCTTCTTTCCTATTAAACATCTATCATCTTTATCTCCCCTCCTCCTTATTTGTGTTTGTTACTCTCTTGTAACACCTCTAGTCTTCGACACTTATATGACCTTATTGTGTTGCAAGTGCCGTAAAATGCTTACTAAAAACTAAAAGAAAGAATGGATTGAATAATTTCCTTGCTTCTCCACGAACACTATTTCCGTTTTAACCCCACATTTCACCTGCAAACCGCTCGTTTCATAATCTTTCTATCAACTTGGGACGCCATCACACTGAGTGCCAAATGGCTAGACCCGTTCTACCGATATTTTGAATTTCTTTCCGCTCAAAGAAGAGATGACGACTGCAATTTTATCCCCCCCCCCAAACCAATAGAAAGAACAAAAAAAAAAAAAGGAACAAAAATAAGAACAAAACCCAAACAACGAACCCTAACCCCATCCCCACTTTCTACAAAACCCCCCAAAAGAAACAAAAACAACAACAAACAAACAAAAAAACTTCAAACAGGACAAACACAAATGAAATAAAATGCCCTCCCCCGCCATTTAAGAGAAACAAAAAATAGAAAGTAATTTAACCCTCGAAAGACAGGTTTTTCTTTGAAGAAATAACAAGGAATAGAAAACTTAAACGTAAAGAAACCACCACCCCCACCCTAACAATACAACAAAACAAACCGCCCTTTGAAAACCAAAGAAAAAGAGAGAAAAAAGAAGTTAGAAAACTTAAAACTGGCAAGCAAAGAACACCCCCTCCCCCCCCTAAAAAGCAAAGAAAGAAACTACAAGTACAAGACGCGTGCACAGACACTGCGTGGGAGAAAAATTAATGACAACATTTAAGAAATAGCACCCCCCCCCACCCACACATACCCACATAAACGATACCAAAAAAGTAAAAAGAAAAACAAAATACAACCCATGAACACATGCAGCATTTGGGGAATGGGATTTCCCCCCTTTTCCCCCTCCTCTGTTTTTAAAAAAGAAAAATCACTATAATTTATTATTAAGTTTTCATTTCTGACACAAAATCACTTTTGAAGACCAAACGATTCTCTTCTGTCTTGTGGTCTCCCTTTATCTAAATCTGTAATTACTGGCATTCGAACATGCTTAAATAGAAAGGGCTATTACTACTGTTAGCATCCTTCCGGCCTTCTTCGATTCTCTTTTGCCGTCACTCTTTTCAACTCAGATCAGTTATGTCATTCATGCATGCATTCGCTGGCACGCATGAGTGTGTGTTTCTGTGCGTGCATGCGCGCGAGCGCGCGCGCGCGTGTGTATGTGTGTGTGTGTGTGCGTGTGTGTGTGTGCGTGTGTGTGTGTGCGTGTGTGTGTGTGTTTGTTGGGGGTGGGTGGGTGTGGTATGTGTGTCTGTGTGTCTGTGTGTCTGT
>NW_004797300.1:87072-89202 GCF_000002075.1 Aplysia californica
GGGGGGTGGAAGGGGGAAATGTACAGACGAGAGAACTAGAGGGGAGTTAGGAAGGGACGTATAACTATGATTTTTTTTTCCCTGGATATTTGCTTCAGGCCATTATTTGCTTCCGGATGAGTCCTCATTTATTTGGTGACTAAGTGGGAAAGGAGGGTGATATTCTGACAACAAAGTGTCCCTCTCATCACTGGCTGGAGAATTTCTGTTACACTTGAGACACGTCTGCATGGTTTACTTTTTATTTCTTTTTTTTTGGGCAAGTGTTTTACGGTGCTCGCAATTGCATTAGGTCCTATGGCATAGTTTTGTGTGGTAAGGTATGGATTTATCATGAACATTCTAACTGTGGGTGGTTGGCGGGCGCTCCGGTGTAGTCTTCTCCTTCTTCATTTTCAAACATCTGTCTTCTTTATCTCTCCTCCTTCCTCTTGTGTTTTTTACTCTCTTGCAACACCTCGAATTTTTTATTGAGTATGTGAGTCTTTGTGTTGGGGCGTTGCATCCATCCCAGTCCAGGCTGGCCTTAACAGGCAGGATCAGAACCTGCCTCCTAAAAGTACATGTATGTCTAAATTATGTCTATGAGGGTAAAAAACGCCTAGTCTACAGTTAACCCCCTCCCCACAAAAACCCAAAACAACAACAACAACAACAACAACAACAACAACAACAACAACTACTACAACAACAACAACAACAACAACAACAACAACAACAACAACAACAACAATCCCCCCCAAAAAAACAACCCGAAAAAAACCCACCCCAACGAAACTAACAAACACACAACTCAAAACACCCCCAAACATTCATTAAGATACTAAAATTGTAGACCGCTACTGATTGTAACCTATAATAGGGAAACATGAAATCTGTGAGCCAACTGTACTCTTCTATTTTGACAGCTATATGCTGGAGAGTGAGACTTAACAATGAGAGTGTTGATCTGCTAGCCAGAGGCTATGGAATAATAGTATGTGGTATTAATGAGTCGCTGAAAGGACTACCGCGGTAGTAGTAGTCAATACGAACCCTCTAAACCCAGGATGGCTTTTCAAAGGTTGGATTCATCTGGAAGGTGCGTGTAGCTACATATTAGATTTAAATATTATACATGATCGTGGCCGTGAACAATAGGACAAAAAGACTCGCTTGTTGCCATAATATTATCATAGAAAGTCGTATGTGATTACAGTGGAAACCAGCGTCAGTCCGTCGAGATCATAAGCTAAATGAAGTATTACAATAAGCGTAAATAGATGATGGAGCTCATAGCTCCTAACAAGTTCTGATACCGATTACACAAGAATCTCAAAATCTTAAGAAAAAAAGGGTCAAGGACGCAACCAGTCTGATTAATTATGTCGTGTACGTAAGAGACAGAGAGACCACCACTTCCACACTAATGAATAAATACTCATATACGACTCACACCAAACCCATAACACAACACTATTTCTCTCTCTCTCTCTCGCTTAGTCTCTCTCGCTCTCTTTCTCCCCCTCTCTCTCTTTCTCTCTCTCTCTCTCTCTCTCTCTCTCTCTCTCTCTCTCTCTCTCTCTTTCTCTCTCCATCTCACCCCAATGACATTCTTAAGGGATGTTTTTTGGGGGGGGGGGATATTTTCTTAAAAACCAACATCCCAACAACAACAACAGCAAACAACAACAGCAATAACACCAACAGCAACAGTAGCAACAGTAGCAACAACAACAGCAGCAATAACAACAGCAGAACTAACAACAAATGAACTGGAAACAAAACACTGACCAAAAAAAAAAGAAGAAACTGACCACATCTGAACGCCCACAAACCATCAGTTTGGTCACTGGGATTACTTGTTACTGAACTGTTAATGACATATTTTTCTCTTCCCCCTTGTCAATACACTGACGGTGCTTAACTCGTTGAGTCATCGCTGCTGTTACCCAACTTGTCTTCTCTTTTTGTAACCAGAGCAATAGCCTAGTGTAGGGGTTACCGTTATAATATGTGCCAAGCAAGAAATAGGTCGAACAATACGTAACAGAATGCTGTTTAAAGCAAAAATCTTTTCCATGACGCATGACACTTCACTTGGCGGAAGTTACGTTACGTTGAAGGAAGTACCACGGATGAGCTATAGCA
>NW_004797300.1:91456-93730 GCF_000002075.1 Aplysia californica
TGTCTGTCTGTCTGTCTGTCTGTCTGTCTGTCTCTCTCTCTCCCTCTCTCTCTCTCTCTCCCCCTCTCTCTCTGTATAACTTCAAATTTAAACTACAGTTTGACTTTTTAAAAAATTAGCAGAGTTGTTCTTTGTAAGTATCTAAAACATTTACGTCGACTCGAACGATACAGATAGTTTTAGATAGAACTTGATCATGACAACCGCATTTTAGTTGAAGATGTCAGTTTGAAGAGCGAAGCAGGTAGCCAGCCCATCCAAAAGCAAAGTGAGTAAAGCCTTGGAGAAATCTGATAAAGAATTATACGAATTAAACGTATAATTTAGTCTGATATGCTGGAGAAAGCACACTGTCAATATTTTGCCAGTGTGTCTTATCTTATCTTATCTCTGTTCATCTTATCTTATATCTTATCCCGAAAAGTGTGAATACAAATTTCCAGAAGCCATTCATATTTAGACATAACAAAACAGGCCAAGCGATCGACGAATGACATCATCGAAGACTTTTCTCGAAAGTGACCGGAATCCAGATTTCCAGCTATTTGGCTAATACTTTAAAAGCATTTGGAATTGCATAATGACAAAAATGTATTTTTAAACGTTCCTTTTCCAGAAAACGTCTGCCTCGTAGCAGGTTAATAATGGAAACGGTTCACAAGTTCGAAATGGCTCCTACCTTAAACTCTATGAAGACGTAGCGGACACATTTGTCCGACCGATCAACGGTAGAACAAAGGTAATGTTGTGGAACTTTTTTAACCATCATAAAGCACAAGTCAAAGACATGATCGCGTATTCCATAGTATACAATTTTATTGCCTGCGTTTTAAAGTTTCAAAATAAAGACAACGGATTTGAAAAGTCTTTTATGACTATCGGAATTTTGCTTAAAAACAGCATGTTTTCAAGTGTTGTCGAACGACCAGAATGCTCGTTCTCAATTAATTAAGGCAAAGCCGAGAACAAAAGCACTTTAACAAACCAGTTGGCAAACGGTTTTGTCGATGAGTTGTGGGCAGTGAAAAATGACAGAGACCTTCCGCACCAACTTACTTACTTTACTTTTACTTTTTCTTCCTCTGTTGCCGTTAAGCGTCGATGGGAGATGCAGTTTTCTATGGTAGGCCAACTCCACAGCCCTTTCAGGTGTGATATTATGTTTTCTCAGGGTTTCCTTGACACCCTCGATCCACCTTTTGCGTGGCCTTCCTCTTCATTTATAGCCTGGGTGCTTGGTGTTGTTGGCTCTCGAGGCTGGCTGGCCAGGTGACATACATAACAAGTGGCTAAACCATTTTATTCTCTGTCTTTCTATTTAAAGCAGGCAGGACTAAAAGACGAAAGCTGCTCTTACTTGTTCATTTCTCGTCTTGTGATGTTAAAGGTTTTGCGGAGTCATTTAATTTTGCATGCGATGATTTTGCTTTCAAGGGTTTTACTTAAAGTCCAGGTCTGGCACTGGTAGCATAATGTTGGTATGAATATAGAGGTGATAAGCTGTCTCTTTGTGTCCATGGAGAAGTATTGATGGGATAGGACCAACACAACACAATAATGGTTATTTATTTAGTTGTGCTTCTCTTATTTTCATTGTCGACAATAATTCATTGACAAAATCGTTGGCCGACCTGATTTGCCAAAGTGATGTACTGGGCTACTATATGGAAAAAAAAGGGAAATATAAAAAGATCGTCAACCCCTCCCACCTCCCACGCAACCTTCCCTCTAAAAAATAGAAATCTCTCCCATTGTGCATCGTTTAAACTGCTTATTGCTGACAAGTTTGATTTAAAAACGAAAGCATATCTCCTTCCCCCTCCACTTTTTCCACTTTTTGGAACGTGTCCCAGTCCAGCTTGATAGGTGGGAAAAACGTGTCCCAGTCCAGCTTGATAGGTGGGAAAACATTCTTTTCACGTTCACCTGACTCTTCTCTAGTTATCCAGATCCCCCACAAAATAACAGTCTAGGGTCAGAAAATTGTCTTCTCGCTGATGAAGTCTCTCACTCCTGATCATTCTTCGCGGGATGGGAACCGACGTGACATAAACACGTCATTTCTGAAACGATCCGAACGCTAGGAGGATCACGCAACTGAAAAAACAACAACAAATGTTTACATTTTCCACCTCTTACCGGAACTCATAGCGTCAGCCAGCTGTTCACATGTACAAAGCCCACAATTTTGACATTTCCTATCGCATGAACTTAATCTGTGGTTTCAGGAATGTTGAGTAGCAATTCAAATTAGGAATGTCACGACCCAAATCC
>NW_004797300.1:94867-95933 GCF_000002075.1 Aplysia californica
TCTTCTTCTTCTTCTTCTTCTTCTTCTTCTTCTTCTTCTTCTTCTTCTTCTTCATGTTTCAAGTAAAAGCTAAGCCGTCGCCGCAAGTTAAATAGAGACGTGCAAGAAAAAAAAATAGCTGCCTAAAACCTTGAAGGGAGTTTTTTGCGTCGGGAGACGACAACCAGAAGGAATTGAACTCAGGTTTTCAGCGTTAGGCTGCGAAGTGCCTAACTACTACACCACATACGTCTGCACTGGATTTGTGCAAACTGGCACACACTGATATGTTGTTGTTGTTGTTTTGTTTTTTTGTTCTAACGAGTTTGTAAAAAAAAGTGCAGGAAGTGCTGATTATGAAATTGGTCCCAACTTGGGATTTGAAGTCACATCTTCTGCGTTCGACTGTGGAAAATCTACAAAACAAATGTAGATGTTGAAATTGTGCAAATTAACACATTGGTCTTTTTAATATTCGCCCTCCCTCCTTTTCTTCAGTTCACACTTTTCTCCTACCTTTTCAAAACTTCCGAGCCTCTGTCTTCAGTATGCGAAAGTGCAGTTAGAAATAGAATGCAAGGAAACAATCGCTTCCTGAGAATTACAAATTTGTATCTGACAGTTTTGGCTGTTTTCAGTCACTAAGACCATGAGGTCAGAAACGAAATATCGTTCTACCTGCTCTATCAAAATCGTAATATTATTCGGAGCCGTTATCAAGCTATTGAAAGAATTGCAATTGAAAAAGCTTGATGTGATGTGAAACAAAATCGTCGAGGTCAATTTCCTCAAAACTTAGTACCAAGCAGATAAAACTTCGTACTTCTAAGGTAGCGACATAATAGTTGCGTGTAACCTTAAAAGGCGGACTTCGCCTTGGCACATGGCATCCGGTCCAACTTTGATGGTAGACTGAAGCTTTGGAAAGACCAAAGTGACAATGGAGGCATAGCGCTCTCTCGCCGATACTGTTGTTTTCATTGACAGTTTTCTGGGACTAGGAATGGCGTCATTCTCTTGAGAGGCTTAGAAGAAATAAAGGGAGGGAGATTTCTTTTTTATTGGAGGGGGGGGGGAGTGGGAGAGG
>NW_004797300.1:97335-99846 GCF_000002075.1 Aplysia californica
CGTGAGTGTTTGGGAGGGTGGGGTTGGGGTGGGGGTGGGGTTGACATCGATGATTGCTATGATGCTCGGTTGATATACTATATAAGCCTGTATTATAGGCTCCACAACAAGAACACATACACTCGTAATACGTGGGAAGTGCAAAGAAATTGAACTTACTAAATCAAAGAGAAATTGATTGCAAGAGTGGCAGGCCACACTGCATTGGAGTTGCACTATGTGAATTTCTTTGTCAGGTAGACGTCTTTTGCCTCATCAACTCAATCTGGATAATTTACTAGTAGGAGGTGAACTTCTAACCCTTGTCTGTCTGGGCCACCTCAGGCTGAGAGGGATACATCGTTTCAGCAGTGAATGTTTCTCTCCCCGACAACGCCTTTAATCCTCGGCACTCATATTTATGACCTGTTTACGTTGCACATACCAGAAAACTCTTACTGAAACTAAAAGAAAAAAAAAACAAATAAAGGAAAGAATGACCCATTCCCCACTCGCAGGAGATCCGAGTTTGAATCTCGAGAGGGGAGAAATTTGTATCGAGTGTCTCAGTTTTTCTTTTGGGATGTTGCATCTCTCTCAGTCCAGGTTGGTCTTAAAAGGCAGGATAGTAAGCCCGCCTCGTAAATTATTTTATTAAGTTGTGTCGATGTTGGTGTATAAACGTGTACATTGCACCAAAAAGGCTCATAAACGTACATGTTATTTCTTCTCTCTCCCTCCTCTTTTCATTTTGTGTTAAGTTACCCAAGCTACGTGGAACGCCAATCAAAATGTGGCCACATCTGCTGCATTCCTTGACATTCTTTATACAACCAGTTCACTGGTCACTTGATCACATGGGTCAGAAGCGTACAAATTGGGAGGAATCTGATTAAGGCGTGCTCATTAATACGAAGGGAACGTTCGCCCGACTTCTAGGAAATCTAGCCAGAAGTGCGGAAATTGTTATTGGAGGCAAAGGGTGGTTTGGTATGCTATGGTATGGTTTGTGTTCATCTCCATTTTCGGCATCATAATAACGCTGTCTAAAATTCATGGCGTAATTTATTGTCTAATATTTCTTAAACTATCGAACATAGACTCTCCAGATTTTGCACTCTTGTATCGATTTGTCTTAACAGATAAATATTTTTGCAAACACCTGTTAGTTGTATTCTAGGAAATTGTTTAATATTTACTAATAAATAATCAAAGTGGGTGGTTTATAGAGATTTTATAAGGTATACAGCTAGGGAAAGATTGCTTTTGAAAGCAATTCCGTCTTTTATTTTTCTATTCGAGGCACTATTTTTGAGGAACGCATGGTTTGAGAACTTTTAGAGCAAAAACTGTGTTCATTATAACATTGATTTCTTGTAACAAGGTTTGCCACTAAAAAGTGGGTCGGAGATTATTAAGAAATAGTATTTTTTATAGTAGTATTTATAGTATTTTATTAACATTTATTTTAAAAAAAGATGCTTTCAATCTAGCTTCAACTTTCATGAAAAAGAAAAATTTAAGTTAAGATAAATTGATACAAACTGTAGTACAAATTATGGGTGACATTGATTCACCCGTTAAAGACATATTTGAGGATAGATTGCGCCACGAATGCTTGACCACACTATAGTAGTCTATGAAAGAGGTCATTCATCCAAATTTAGCGCCAAATAGGTAGGAAGTGCCGAAAGCTATCCCCAAAATAAGCACAATTCCAGGATCGCGAATTGCGGATTTAAAACAGAATGCCAACTGAAGTATCGATCATAAAGACAGAAGAAAAAGATCCGGAAGCTACGAAGAAGAGCCATTATCTCCCTCCCCCTCTCTCTCTCCGTCACCCCCTCCTTCAGAACACACACACACTGAAACAACATCATCAGCAGAAACAACAATTTGGACAACACGAAACCATGCAGACAGACATTCTGAATGAACCCACACTAGACATTGTGTTCAAGTGCGCACGGGCCACATTAAGAAGCCTGTCCATATAGCTCATCTTGGCGCCAAGCAGACCACTGAAGCAGGGAGCTCGCTACTAGACGTGAGTAAAGAGAAGCGCTGTGAGTGTGGGTGGATGGAGGGCGCTACTGGTAGGTCCTGTTTCTTTACTCTCCCACTGCTGTTTCTGTCTGACTGTCTTACTTTTTCCCCAGCACGAAATGGCCATTATTGTGTCGATGTGCTTCTTTTTACCCAAAATTAACAAACAAACAGACAGACAAACAAACAAACAAACAGACAGGCAAACAAACAAACAAACACACAGACGTGACGAGACAACGGTTGTTCATGCAGGGCAGAGCAAGTAAGATAAACGGAAAATAAAATAGAATTAAAATAAAATAACAAATTTTAAATGAAGGTGTTTTACGCCCTGATCGACAGAATCTTAATCATATTGGAAATGGGTTACAACCTTGCCTGTCAGGGCTCACCCGGATTGAGATGGATACAATATCCCAGCAAAAAGACGGAGATGCTTGATTAGAAAAATAATTACAAAAAAATAAATAAAGTAATAAC
>NW_004797300.1:100570-102276 GCF_000002075.1 Aplysia californica
TCTCCTTGGAAAAGATACTTTACACGAAAGTCCTATTTGGCTCGGTCCTTTCGGAGATGGACGTAAAACTGAGAGGTTCCGCCTCTTAAATAAACCTACTAGCGTTGATAGGGGCGTTAAATCTATACCATTTCGCCATTTTTTTTTCAATGATACTTACACGAAGTTGTATTTTGCCCAGTATCTCTTTCTTTCTTTTGAGATTCTGTGCTACATCGATCAGTGGTGCTGCAGTTCGGAAGCACTAGGCTGTTGGATACAGAACACACGAGTTTGATTCACGTTTGGGGATATTTTTTAATCGAGTACATCGATCTTTCTGCTGAGGTGTTGTATCCCTCTCATCCCTGGTTTTCCCTAACAAGCAGGATTGAAACCCGGCTTCTAATTTACCTAAATTGTTTCGAAAGGGGCGAAAAACACCTATTAAAATTAACAGGATTGGAAGTTGTATCCCACTTTGCTGAATAGACTAATGTAGCCCACCTTCCCCATGATATGAACTGTATCGACCGCGGTGCAGAATACACTACATAATATACATGTTTCCTAAAGAAACGGGAAAATTAATGTTAAATTTGAAAAGTTATAATCATAATTAGTTGTATGTAACCTGCAAACTTTCAGACTTAGACAGCTCAGTTCTGCCTCTTCCTGAGCGATGCTATCCCTCCCTTTGTGGGATTTCCCGCTATGGAGCATGGCGTCACGACATTGTTTAAGAGGATGCTTCACAACGAACTCTTCTGAGGTTGATCGGAAAGATTTTTGTTGATATTTTTTTATTTCCATTATTATTGTCCTTGGAAATCCACGCTCCTCTGAGGAGATTGGCTCCTCTTAAGTAAATGTCAAAATAACAGGCATTTCTTTTTCTTAGTCTTCCGGGATACAACACTTTTTTTTTGCTTCACTGTTTTTTTGGTTTTGAAATCTTCTTCTTTTTTTAAAAAGCTCTATCACTTTTTATCACCGGGGACAGACACAAAGGCTGAGAGCTGGGTTCTGCTTCTTCTTGCTACATGTTACGTTTCTTTGTGGGAGATGTCTTCATGAAGATTGACGACATGACATTGTCTAAAAGTGGCGCTTCGAACCAGAGCAAAGCGGGGTCTATTTAAGACCTGCTGATATGTGGAAGGTGCTTCTTGCAAGTCCCCCTTCTGCACAGCTCCTTTGTTTATTCTGTCAGATTATGTCCCTTTTCCCCACCATTTGATTGCAATTACAGTTATTGTGTCGATGTACAGTATATACTCGCCTATAACACGGGCGATCCCCTTCCCCCACCCTCCCCCCAATGAGGTCTAAAAGTATAACGCCCCCCCCCCTCAACAGCAACAAAAACAACAACAACAACAACCGCAACAACAACAACAACAACAACAATAACAACCGTAACAACAGCAAAAACAACACGTGGAATGACTATAGTTTGATGTAGACTCCCATTTAGAGGATTTAATTGTCTTTTAGCGTTTGAAGGTCCTTTGTTTCACATTACTTTTCAAAGAACAAAAACGTAAATCAAACATCGTCCTCTTGATGTATTATCGGTTTTATGGAGTACCTGAACACCATTTGACCTGTGAACCATGGCAAGCAGTCATTCAAATTCTTTGATTTTACGGACTGCGATCTATTGCACATACATACCTGCCTTTCCAAAACTGGTCTGAAACCAAATTTCATATTTCAAGTGCTCT
>NW_004797300.1:102425-110630 GCF_000002075.1 Aplysia californica
TCTCCCCCCCCCTCTCTCTCTCTCTCTCTCTCTCTCTCTCTCTCTCCGCCCTCTCTCCCTCTTTCTCTCTCTCTCTCTCTCTCTCTCTCTCACACACACACACACACTCTGTCGGTCAGTCTGTCGGCCTGTCTATCCATCTCCTTCTACCTCCCTTCTCCCTCTTACCCTCTCTGTCTTAGTCATAATGTCTAACCCACTTTATTTCCCACATTTTCTTCCTGTTTGTTTCTTTCTCCTCGCCATAACTTCCAACATTTCCTTTTCCGGTTGTCGGTTGTCTTCACTCTAAGAGTCATTTCGTACATGTAAAACATTTTTTTGTGATTGCAAATATAAGACAGAGGAGACAAAATAAGATACAGTGTACAGAAGTATCTATGCCAATACAGGTAATAACGGAAAATACGGCAGTGTGCCCTAGTTTTGCCATTACTGAAATTTTGTAAATTCTTTTTTCTGACAACGCTGGTTTCCTTTGTTAGATGGAGGTTTGAAGTCGAGAGAGGTCAGCAGTGCATTATTTTTGTTCTGCATTATAATTACTGGAACAATGTCTTCAATCTTGAGAAAAGACTTATGTCTCTTGTGTCTAGAGTTGCGTCAATTTTAAACAATAGCAACAAAGTAAGTTTAAAAAAAAAATGTAAATCCCCTCCCCACTTAAAAATTAAATTAAAAAATATTACCGAAAAAAGAAAAATAAATAATAGAAAAGGAAAAATGAACAAATCGAATTAAATGAATGAATGAATGAATGAATGAATGAGTAAATAAATAAATAAATAAATAAATAAATAAATAAATAAATAAATAAATAAATAAATAAATAAACTTGCCTCATTCAATATTTACAACTGTACTGAAAGAGAAACTTCTCTTCGAAACATAACGACGAGTCTTAACGTTTGTTTTTATGCACTACAGACACTGCTCAACTAACAGAGCAAACAGTGTGAACAATTTGAAAGAAAATCAAAACAAAAGGTCCAGAAATCTGACACAGGGGATTGTTTCGTATAGTTTCCAATATATACAATCATTACACTGAGGTAACAGTTCTTAGACACAAAAACGTTTAGTGACTTACAGAGACGAAATACTGTATCCTTACGCTTCAGATTCTGGCTATGCACGTCAAACAAGCAGTTTGATAACATGATATGGTAAAAAGGGAAGAAAAAAAGGATATTACATAGCACAGATCTAAAAATAATATATTGGACAGCAAGAAGAAAAACAAAATAACCTGAAATTTAAAAAAAAGACACGAAACAAAAAATAAACTAAGCGCTTCGTTCAAATTTACTTTTCATTTCCACGCCCTTCGGAATGTTCCCAACGTGTTTCTTTTCCCTTGTTTCTGACACTTGGCTGTGGGTGTAAACGCACATCGATAGTATCACATTTGTCGGAATCAATTCTCTCCTCCTGAACTCACCATGTCCCCGCTGCATCGTGTCATGTCGAAGACGTGTTGAGTTTAGCCGAACCGATCTATTGATCTGTCCTAAACAAGACGCAATCAATCGAACCTTGGCCACGAAAGCAAGCTGGAAAATGAGTTCAGAACCGCAGACATGCACGAAATGGGACTTTTTTTTGCCGTATCAAAATACCTCTTATTTATTTTGTATTGCATTTTGGCATGTTCCATTTTTAAGGTGAAATTATGGAACTCTCGTGGTCTAGAGGTACGGTGTTCGCCTCTCATTCAATTGGTCCCGGGATCTTTCCTACACGAGACACAAACAATCGAAAATTGGCCACGAAAGCAAGTTGAATATGAGTTCAGAACCGCAGGCCACACCCCTGATCTTAGGGTAGGTTAGATCTAACACCTAGACCTATCGGATAAGGGCGAAAAAATCTCGGAGTTCCAGTGTGCATGATGCGCACATTAAAGACGCCCCTGATGGCCTTATCATTGACAAGAGTTGGCTTCGGCCGCCATCCGGGCCAAATTCAAAATAATTTCCTACCAAAGGAAAATGCTTAAAGTGTCCCGCGTGCTCATATGACTTTATGCAGTTGCAAGCGTCGTAAAACACTTTTTTAAAAAAGATAAAAATATTGACAGTGGTGTATTGGTTAGAGGCTTTGCCGTCACACTCAGAAGACCCGAGTCCAATTCCAGTGTAGAGATACTTTTTATCAAGTATCTCGGTCTTTTTGCTGGGACACTGTATCTGTCTCAGCCCAGGTTGGCCCTGATAGTCATGGTTGAAGCCCGTCTTGCAAATTAATGATCTTAATTGTGTCGATGGGGGTTAAAACGCGTACATTGAAAGTCATTAAAATATAAATCGAAAGGTGAAAGTTCTGTCACCTCGTGTGGCGTTAAGATGAACATTTTTATCTGAAATAAACCTTCAACAATTTTTTTTTTTTAGCATAATGTTGTGGACGGTTGGTGGGCTCCACTGGTAGGTCCTACTTCTCTGTTTTCCATCTGTTGTTTCTGTCTGTCTGCCTAACGTTTTTTCCAGCACAACTCAAACCCTCTGAATGTTATTGTACCCTATAATGAGTATCATCGATGGCGCAGCAGCGATAGCTGAGACGGTACCAATCTGGATTACGAACGAATCCTACAGCGGGCCGTTCTTGAACTTTGGTTGTTAATAAGAATCTAAAAAAAGAGAGCAATTATTGGGAAATACGAACATGGTGGAGTTCAGTCTTCTGCGAAGCCAAGCCTGCCTCACCACTTCTACTAAAGTCGACAGAAGTCCCTCTTTTTAAAGTGGGGTTTCTTTATGCCCCACAATGTATGACAGTAAGTAAGTTTGCGCCGTTCCGTTGCTGACAGGGAGCCACTGGTATTCCATTGCCAGTCTTGAGGAAGGAAAAACAAAAAAAAACAAAAAAAAAACAACAAACAACAACAATACAACCCCCTTCTCCCAGGCTTGGGGTGGATGGGGTTGGAGGTTGAGGGGGGGGGGAGTGGGCAGTGGGCGTGAGTCATTGTTAATTGTTTCCCCATCATACCGTATTTTGTCCTGTCCTGTCTTTCCTTCTTGCTGATTCAGCACGCCTCCCCCCCTTTCTACCCTTTCGCTCCATTTTGTTCCCCCCGCTCTCTTTAACTATCTCTCTCTCTCTCTCTCTCTCTCTCTTTCTCTGTCTCTCTGTCTCTCTGTCTCTCTCTCTCGCTCTCTCTCTGTCTCTCTGTCTCTCTCTCTCTCTCGCTCTCTCTCTCTCTCTCTGTCTGTCTCCCTTTGCATTTCTGTCTCTTTGTTCAGCTTTACAATAGGGAGTCACTTTTAAAATCTACACGAACACAAAAAAGATACACAATAGATTATCTTCAAATTATTTAAAAGGATAATACAAACATGTTATTATTTTAATGAGTCAAAGTCTCATGCCGTCTAAAAGATATTCATCCTAATATCGCATTTGATCAAATTGATGACCTAAGCGAATGTAGAAATGTGGCCATATTGGATGCTTCTTTAGTGTTCTTCATAAACATCATGGCATATTTTGGATGTTTGTTTGTCCGACCCAGACATAATCTTCAGACTGTGGCGTCCCGCTCAAAGAAGAACTGACCCTTATTGTTATCCCATGATGAAAGCAGTCTGGGAAGAACTTCGTTTTTAGAGAGCTGTTGTCTGCAGAATGTGAAAGGACTGTAAAATATAAAAGATCACAAGTAAATAATCTCCTCTCGAGACCCAGTAATCTTGAAATCTTTCCGCCAGACAAATAGTCCTGGTTTGTTCAGCTGATGAAAATACTCCGTTGGTGTTGCTGTTATTCATGTTTCGGTTTTTTTTGTTATTAATCTCTTTTAAAAAAAAAAACAAAGTTGAGGTAACAGTAGGTCAAATGCAAAACGATAGGTCATAACTACAAGGGCTGAGCGCACCACTGCAGTGACAGGACTTATGCTGAAATAAGATTCAGTCAAGTCGCTACCTCAGAATTACAAAGTTCTCTCTGACATTTTTGGCAGTTTTGAGTTAGCAAAACCACAAGGTCAGAAAGCAAATGTTCTATCTGCTTTGTCAAAATTGGAAGATTATTCGAAGTCAAAATATTCAAAGAATTGCATTCGAAAAAGCTTGACATGATGTGAAACTCGCAATCTTTGGCGTCAAATTTCTCAAAACAAGGTACTAAGAAGATACAACTTTGTAATTCTGAAATAGCGTAGTGTTAAAGTGATTTCCCCCCCCCCCCCCCCTATAATATTCAGCGTTATAAAATACCAGTCCTACTCAAATCATCTATTATGTTTGAATTTAAATTTAGTTTATCTCAGAAGCAGATTGCTGGATTAACTTTCTTATTTTTTTTGGTTTGGGGGGGGGGGGGGGAGGAGGGAGTGAAGTATGGAATAAATACGAAGAGAGCAGCTCTCTAGGAACAAATATAACAACTGAATACTAGTGAATAATTTATTCTTTTTTTAAGCGCCCATTACCACAATTAAGTTCATTTAGGTGGCGGGCCTCGACCATGCCCACCAAGGCTATCCTGAGCTTAGACGGATAACAGTGTCTCTGCAGAAAGATCAAGATACCTGATAAAAACTCCCCACACGGGAATCGAACTCGGGTCCTCTGCATTTGTCGACGGAGCATGTATATGTGCGTGCTGTACCACATAGGCCGGTTTAAAGACATTAAAACAAGTACAACTTTGTCACTGGGAAGATGTATCCACAGTTAGAAGGAGAATTAATCAGGTACTTGCATCATTATGAAAACATATGAGCTGAGAAACATGGGCCGGCGACTCTGAGAAGCGAAAGACTATTTGGCTATCCTAGAATTACAAAGTTCTATCTGTTCAGTACCTAATTTTGAGAAATTTGCCATTAAAAATTTTCACTTTTGCAACAAGCTTTTCCGAATGTAATTCTTTGAATATCTTGATAACGACTACGAATAATCTTTCGATTCTGATAGAGCTGATTTGGTTCCTGATTTCACGGTGTTTTGTAATTCAAAACAGCCAAAAATGTCAAACAGAACTTGTATTTATAAGGTAGTGACTATTTATCGGGTACATGAGTGCATGTAATCTACTGTGATGACAAATGTATCGTTGTGGAATCAGGTGCTCGTCAAGTTTGGGACATATGAGTTATTTGCATCATGTTAAAGTTTATTTAAATATCTTGCTCTCGTTAAAAATAGCTCATCTATCATAAATGAATGTAGAGGTATTGGTAATTGAAAGAGACGGGGGTCGCTTGGTGTCAAGGCAAATATGAGCAAGAAAATAGCAGCTAAAATGTAGTGACTTCCAAAACCTCAGTGTCTTTTGAAACTGCAAGATTACATTTTTGTGCTTTTTCGTCAACGTTTTTCAGGACATTCCACAGGGAAACGTATTTTTAAATGGACTTAATACGTTTAAAGTGAAAATAAAATCAATAAAAATTGCCCAACAAACACAAATACGTTTATTTCTTTGATTTAATTATTTTGAGTAGCTCTTGATTTCATCCACGATGCCACGCAAACGTCATAAAGTGCAACGGTTGGTGTAACGGTTGTAAAGCTTCCACGCCCCCCCCCCCACATTTCCCACATAATCGACACAATGTTGATCAACAACCGTCGCAGACATAGTAATACACAACAATCTGCAATTTGCAAGTCGCATAGCTCGCTAACTGACACCAGGAAATCGTTGCTGGTCCCAGAACACCCGCTTGTAGAGGCAATCAGCTTTAGATCTGTCTCATACCTCCTCCTAGATATCGTCGCCTGTCGTCCTTCAAGTAGTCTGGAGAGGTGTAATAAATCAAGACAATGCCGAAGAGATTATTCCGCCGTTCGATGGCTTTGCAAGGAATTCCTTGCTTGGGTCTAAAAGTAATTTGTAGGCCCCCTTAGTGCTTAAAATAACCCTTTTCTGTAGTTGCCAGAGCCGTTCATTGTGTCGAAGACTTTATATTCACTCAGGTTAAGAGTTCCTAGTAGAAAATAATACTTAGGCTTAAGAGAAGAGGCCTCAGCAGCAGCTAGAAACCAACACCTAAAACTGAAATGGCTAAGATGATGAAACACCACCCCCCTTTCCACCCGCGCCCCTCCTATCCTACCTGACACTTCCCACGAAGATTACCTTCTATTTCTGCTCGATGTAACTCACAACTGGGATCAATTTGTTGGTGTTCAAGTACTTTGTAGAATATCTATTTGCCTCTTTAGTCTACTTTTAACATTATGTAAGTATAGGTCATATTATAGACAAACCTATATAAACGAACATCGCAGTCCAAACAAATTAGCGTCAGAAGCGTCATTGCAAGGACCTATTTACTTGAGTCTCTGGACCACTTTCAACATTGTGTATGAAAAGGTAATGTTAGAGACAAATTGTAGGTGGTTTTAGGGTGGCACTGGTAGGTCCTACTTCTTAAGTTTGCCTCTGTTGTTTCTGTCTGTCTGTCTTACTTTTTCTCAGCACTAAGAGGCCATTATTGTGTCAATGTGCTTCTCTTTACTGAAACCAAAAAAACCAAAACAAAACCAAAACAACAAAAAACACAACCAAAGAAAAAACCTATAAAAAGAATATTAAGGTCCAAACAAATTAAGTTCAGAAGTATCACTTACAGGATCCGAACTAGGCCTGTGTGGGGCTGCTTACTTAAAGCATTCTTTACTTCTGCTGGTACCGGTGGGTGTTGTCGGCAGGAAGGATTCACTATCTAAGAATTTAAAAATTCTCTCGACTCAGTACCTAGTTTTTGAGAAATTTGACGTCAAAGATTTTGAATTTCACATCATTTCAAGTTTTTTCGAATGCAATTCTCTGAATATCTTGATAATGACTCCGAATAATCAGAAATCTTACGATTTTGATAGAGCTGATAGAACATTCGGCATTTGATCTCATGTTCTTAGTAATTTAAAAAGGCCAAAAATGTGAGATAGGATTTTGCAATTCTGAGGTAGTGAATTGTCCTTCAGCTGGAGGTCGAGTGGCTTTGGGGAGGGTCAGGTCGTGAGCTCAAAGGGTGTCCTTTTAGAGTCAATCCAGGTTTGAAGTGTTGGAAAAAGGCTGTGGGGAATAGAATAACGAGAAGGCAAGAACAACTTCGATATGTCCTTCTCAAAACCATCTCAGATCTTCTCTACCAATGTTCAAGCTCAGAAACTTAAACACAAGCTCGAGATAGCATTTCAAAAGCGAAGTTGAAAGTTTAAGTAGATGTTTTTATCAAGTTACTTAATCATTATATTTTCACTTTGTTTTGGTGTATCAAAAAGCTCCATTTCTTAAAACATCTACAGAGACGTTTTCCAATTCAATTTGGATTACCCGATATTTTTTAAAATAAATCATTAAAATATGATGTTGTATTGGACCGTCTGAAAGATCTTTTAAAATTATAATTTTTAAGAGATGATTTCAAGGATTGAATGCCAGAAAAGGTATTTTCTAAGAATATCATTAAAAATTGAATATATTTTTCTTGCTGTATTGGATTGTCTAAAAAGATCTTTAAAAAATTGTAATTGAAAAAAAATTCCTTGGATTGACTGACAGATAAGGTCTTCTCATGAATATTCCTGTAATATGTTTTCAACTTTGTAATGGAAGGTCACGTGATTGACGTGGACACAACTTACTCATTTGATTTGCCCAGTGGGGCAACAATGTCAGGCCGGGTAGTTGTTGCCTCTCTTCCGCTTCTGTGAGTGGACATTTGAGCGTTCAGCTTAACATTCTTTTTCTTTCCAGGGGCCAAAGATTGACACCTTTTAGATGAGATCCTCTCTCGGTTGTCAGACTTGATGAATGGGATGAAGCGGTCAGATGGAATGGGTTAAGTGACAAAACAGTATCACAGACTGAAGTGCTCTCCCCCTCAATGTACTTGGACGTACTAATTATTTCGAATCCAGTGCTGTTTTAGTTTCTTCCTCTGTTGTTCCCCAAAAATAATACTCATAATGTTTCAACAGTATTTAATTCGGGGATTTTTTATTATTTTTTTTTGGAGGGCGGGGGAGGGGGGAGGGTGTTTGCTTCAGATTCCTCCGTAAGCACTAACTTAACAAAAAAAGCACCATCCCACTACCTACTTTAAGAATTATGTAAAACCAAAGAAGGGTGAAAGCATACTCCTTAATACGCTAACATTTTCTTTCTGATGAGAAATAACTCCATTAACGGTACAATCTACAGACAGGGCCAAAAATATGCCTCTCTCCACCCCCAACCCCC
>NW_004797300.1:112771-115681 GCF_000002075.1 Aplysia californica
CACACACACACACACACACACACACACACACACACACACAAACAAACAAACACACACACACACACAAAATGTAAGAAAGTGAAGGGAAGCCGCTTGAGGGGGTTGGAGTCTGATCACACTGATAAAGACATAACATCATTTATTGATACTGCTCTTTAAACATTACAATCAAAACCGAAATTAATTCCGAAATCAGAATGAAGGAGTGCACTGTCTCTCTCTTCTTCTTTCGTTTTTGCTCTCTCTCTCTCTCTCTCTCTCTCTCTCGCTCTCTCTCCCTCTCTCTCCCTCTCTCTCTCTCGCTCTCTTTATCTATCTCTCGTTCTCCCATCCCCCTCTCTTTTCCCATTGCCTCTGCTTCTCTCTCATTACGATCCTCTGTCTTTAGAAGGATCCTCCAGAACTTCTAACAGCTCTATTCTCGTCGCGCAAACACTGTATTTGTTATAATGGGGGAATTTTGCCATAACCGCCACTCAGCCCTGTGCAGCCCGAATCCCCCACACACTCTCTCTTTTCCCACTTTCAGTCCAATATTGTACACTTGTACCTCCATGCAATTACAGCTCCATGTGAGAAAAACATCGATATATTATTGTTCAACATATCTTTCATTTTGGCACGACTTTCCGATTTGTGTAAACAGAACACATTTCTGGGTTGATGCATCACTTTCTCCGCGCTTCGCACGCGAAAGAGTGCTGGTGGTTGGAGGATGTCCCTGGTATGTCCTACTTCTTTACGTTCCGTCTGTTGTTTCTGTCTGTCTGCCTTACTTTTTCTGAGCACTGAATGACCATTATGTTGTCAATGTGAGCTTCTCTTTAAACAAACGAACAACCAACTAACCAAACAACCGACCAACCAACACGTCAACCAACCAACCAACCAACCAATCAATAAAACAACCAACCAACCAACCAACCAACCAACCAACCAACCAACCAACCAACCAACCAACCAACCAACCATCCAAACAAACACACTAACAAACAAACAAACAAACAAAACAAACAAACGAACAAACAAGTAAACAAACGCCAAAGATTTTGGTTTTGTTATAGATTAAACAAACGAGAGATGTAATATTACTGTGGGTCAGCTAATCCGTCTCTCACACAACATTATGAAGCAATGGGGTCAACAACAGCAAAACAAGGGCAGTGACGACAACGACAACGACAACAACAACAACAACAACAGCGACACGTTGACGACGTTGACAGCCTCAGCAACAATAACCAAGTCCCTACCTCAAAATTACAAAGTTCTATCTGCTCAGTGCCTAGTTTTGAGAAATTTGACGTTAAAGATTTTGAGTTTCAAGACTTATCAGTCAAGCTTTTCGATGGTAATTCTCAGAATATTTTGTCAACGACTCCGAATTATCATACTTAAGATTTTGATAGAGCAGATAGAACATTCGTTTTCTGATCTTATCTTCTTTGTAACTCAAAATGTCCAAAAAATGTCAGATAGAACTTTGTTATTCTCAGACCGCGAAGTACCAACACCAAAGTCATTGTTCGTCGTATTTTTTTCTTTTCTTACTTTTTATAATTTTCTCTTATTGTGGTACTATAAGAATCATATTATTTAACCGGCGTCAGGGGTGTATCTGTTACGCGCTTCTCTGTCGCAGGCAAGTAATCCTAGATAGATACCCCAGTCTGGAGGAAAATGTTTTATCGAGTATATCCGTCTTTTTCCTGGAATGTTGTATCCCTCTCAGCCACGATTGGCCCTAACAGGCAGGGTCGTAAGCCAACCTCCTAAATGATCTAAATTTAGATCAACGGGGACACCTACATAATAAGACAAATATAACCTGAACAGTATGTTTTGTATCCTAAACACAAAAATGCCATTTGATAGGAATGGGGACGATTAAAAAAAGGAAAGTGATCTGGCGCTGGGAATATTTTCTATCTAGTATCTGTATTGGGTGCTGGAAAGCAACTTCACCATACCCCGGTTGTTCAAACTGGGGCGGGAAAGATCTGCACTATCATTACCAAATTCATGTAGACACAAAGACTAATTTTCGATTCATCAGAATTTCATCTGAGTTTTATTCGACATTCTTGTTCATTCCATTCACGGTCTCCCCGGTTTAAAAAAGATCTCAAATGAATACCAAACGTGTGCAAACACAAAGACTTATTTTCAAGTCATCAGAAAAAAATGTTCTATTCACAACCTCCTGAGTTGAAAAAAAAATCCTCCACATTTCCCTCAACTAATTGTGATGGTAATAATAAATATTATTTGTATTTCTCATACTCAACAGCAAGCTCTCTGCCCTTTATGATTATATCGCTCTTCATTCTGCCCTCTTTACCACCTTTTTGGCGACTTCATCAAGATAAAGAACACAAATAAATGTGGTTACGGAACACTTTTTCAAGTCAAAGGAAACTAACTCGAAGAAGTAAACTTTAAAGATGCGTTCAAAGTCTCACAGAAATCTTTTGATAATATTATAAATAATTTCTTCTGTTCAAGCGCCACCCAGGGTGTTTCTATTTACGTGTCTTGCTGTCTTAATTGTCCCGCGGGCAGAAAAGCGTTTCGCTGAGTCCAGCCCGAAAGCTAAACTAGTAACATCCCATCAATCTTCACTAGTGTAGTAGTCCGTTCCTCTGATTTTGTCTCATGTCGGGCAGTGTGCCTGCTGATACCTTGATTTCCCTCTTGTTATCGTCGCTTCTGCTGTAACTGTTATCGTCGTCCTTGTTCTCGTTCTTCTTGTTCTTCTTGTTCTTTTTTTATTGTTCTTGTTCTGTTTTTCTTCATCTTGTTCTTCGTTTTTTTGAATTATTGTTATTCATCAATATCATCATTCTTATCATTATCATTCTTCTTCTTCTTCTTCTTCTTCTTCTTCTTCTTCTTCTTCTTCTTCTTCTT
>NW_004797300.1:118229-120204 GCF_000002075.1 Aplysia californica
ACAACAACAACAACAACAACAACAACAACAACAACAACAACAATAACGACGACGACGACAACGACAACAACAACGACAACAAAAACAACGACAACCGAAATTAAGAACAACAATGACACCTCCACCACCACCACCATCAACAACAATAACCACAACAGAGCCCAATAAAGTTCAATAATAATATAATCTTTCCCTGTGTATCCATTTTATAATTATAGCCACAGAAAAAATCATGTAATTAAACAAACTCATTCAGTAAAGAGTAGCGACCGACACTGTCACTTACTAGCCTACCTCGTCGTTGGTTGCTACAAAAAGAAAGGAAAACTTCTCGTACTAACCAGCCCTGACAACAAAAGCTCTCGCCGGGATGAATGATCATATCGTTAGTCTGGATAGCCTCCCCTGCTCAGTGACAGCTTCCACAATGAACTGGGCCCACCGTCGGTTCCGGAGAGACAAGCAATACCGTACCCTTTGACCCTTGGTTTATCACGAGCTCGACAGGGTAAGTGTGCAGTTGAACCTGCTCTAACGGCTACCTGTCCAAGACAATCATTATTACAAACGGCCACTTGCGACATAACCTATAGTCAGGGTCTGCAGAGTATGTGTTCATTTGGACCTGGTCTAATGGCTACCTGTCTAAGACGATCATTTTTACAAACGGCCACTTCACACATAATCCAAAGTCTGGGTCTGCAGGGAATGTGTCCATTTGAACCTGGTCTCATGGCTACCTGTCTAAGGCAATCATTTTTACAAACGGCCACTTTTCACTTGTAACCCATAGTCTAGGTCTACAGGGTATGTGTTCATTTGAACCTGGTCTAATGGCTACCTGCCCAAGACAATCACCTGTCCAAACGGCCACTTCACACTTAACCCAAAGTCTGGGTCTGCAGGGTATGTGTTCATTTGAACCTGGTCTCATGGCTACCTGTCTAAGACAATCATTTTTACAAACGGCTACTTCATACATAACCCAAAGTCTGGATCTGCAGGGTATGTGTTCTTTTGGACCTGGTCTAATGGTTACCTGCTCATGACAATCACCTGTACAAACGACAACTTTTCACTTGTAACCCTTTCATTTGAACCTACTCTAGCGGACTCCTGTCCAAGACAATCACCTGCGAAAACGACCGCTTTCCTCTCCACTTACCCCCAGCATTTTTCTACATTATAATGAACATTGGCACAGGACCGCAACCTGCACCTACCCTCGACATTCTGAGGATACCAGAGGAAGGAAAAAGTAAAAGTAAAATAACACTGTGTAAGACGTCCATCTGTCTAAGACAACCACTTTTCTTCTCGACCACGGGTGGCCGTGCGGGACAATTTCGTCAAAAAAAAAAAATATTAGTGTACGATAAATTTCTTTATTTGTTTTTTAAAAATTTGGTTCCATCTAGCCCTCTGTTTGCCTTGCTCTATCAAACCTTTTTCGGGGGTGGTTGGCGGGTGCTCTGGTGTGGTTTTCTCCTTCTTTCCTATCAACCATCTATCGTCCTTATCTCTCCTTCTTTTTTGTGTATGTTACTCTCTTGTAACTCCTCTAATCTTCGGCACTTCTTATATGACCTTATTGTGTTGCAAATGCCGTAAAACTCTATCTAAAACTAAAAAAACGTTTTCCCAATTGGTCTCTAGATAAGTAAATATCATCATGCTGGATTATTTTGCAACTGATCCTGGTTCATGTCATAAATGAGACTAAGACCATGTTTAGACTTGAATTGTCTGGGAAGTTTTCAAGTCTCTCCATCCACTTGGCTTAGTCCTATCGGAGATGGACGTTTAAATATCAGGAGGTATAGTCTCATAATGACTTGTTACTTGTTACTTGTGTGAAGGACCGACATCACTGCACAAAGGGGCATCCCCATAAGCGCCCCGTCCCCTGAAGAAGCACATCTCGAAGTGTGTAGATGCTGACGGTTCCAAGCAATGGTTGATTCCATAGCCTTCT
>NW_004797300.1:120311-121488 GCF_000002075.1 Aplysia californica
TCTGCTCCTCCCACTAAGTCTTGATTTTCTGCAGGCGTCCCATCCAATTCCAAGCTCACGAAGTCGCTCAAGATGATGGTATTCCGAAGCCTCATAATGACTGTACAACGTCAATAGTCACGTTAAACCTACACCATATCGTACCATATCAGTCCTTTTTTTTAGTGCACGTGTTTTTACGCTCCAGTCAATACAGTTTAGATCATTTAGAAGTCGGGCTTCGACCCTGCCTGTCAGGACCAACCCGGGATGAAAGAGATATATCGTCTCAGCAGAAAGACCGAGATACTCGATACAAAAATGTTCCCCTCTTGGGAATTGAACTCTGATCTTCAACATGTATCAGCGAAGCGTCGTACCACTTCACCATAGTCGCCGGTCCATAATATCTTTCCAGAGCCCAAGTGCACAAAAGAAATGAGGAGGTCAGTTTATATTTTTTTTTAAAGACAAGGAAAAAAACAACAAAACCACGCGAAACCCATAAGGACAAGTACATCAAAGATCCAGCCGTCGAACTACCAACATCATTACCACCAACGCCAAACTCCTTTTTCCCCGCCCCCCTTACAGGACCCGCACCACGCCCCCTCCTAACCCTGCTTTAATGAACCAACTTGTTAGTACCAACTCTTCTTATTTCTGTCCCAAAGACCAAAAGAAAAAAACAACAACCCAACCCTTGATCTGTCTTTGGCAACCGTTTGAACGACCCAGAAACATTGTTTTCTTAGGTTTTTTTTTTGGTCATTAGTGAGATTACCGATACTTTGTGAGGACCATCTTTATAGCTATCATCTAAATACTTTCCACAAACTTTTATCACCTCGGTTAACGAATAACTACGAGAAAACGAAAACATAACAACGCACGAGGTTTTTAAACCATTCTTAACCCCGTTTCATTGCCAGGCACACACTATAATCCTGCAAAGGAGAGAATATGCAGTACTCCTACAAAAGAGTACAAACAGTGTTGGGCCCTGCAATCGATGAGTTAATGAGCAGATTTATGAGCCCCAAGTATAAGAATGTCATACCACGGAATCGAACCAGAGTTAAAGCACATAATATTATAATTGCGTCTGTGTGTGTGCGTGTGCGCGTGAGTATGTGTGCGTGTGTATGTGTGTGTATGTGTGTGTGTGTGTTTGTGTGTGTGTGTGGGAGAGAGAGAG
>NW_004797300.1:121588-122698 GCF_000002075.1 Aplysia californica
GCGCGCGTGTGTGTGTGCATGTGTGTATGTGTGTGTGTGTATGTGTGTGTGTGTGTATATGTGTGTATGTATGTGTGTGTGTGTGGTATACAGTATACATACAACTTAAGGTGCATTCAGACAATTCATGATCCGTGTTTGTGCGTGTGTTTAACGAACGATAATTGATTAATGACCTGGTGTTGACATCACCGCTTGTGTCTGAGCGTGAGAGTGCCTTTCACCAGTGTGGGTGTCAGAACCAAAAGTACATGTACTTGCTTTGCTATGTTTAATTTAAAGATAGAAAAGGAAGCAGGAAAAAGAGAACGTAGTGTGTGCATCTTTAATGTGCTGAGAGTCTTGTGTATGGTGGAACATCGGAGAACATCAAGCGTGGGTGGTTGGCGGGTGCTCTGCTGGTGTGGTTTGCTCCTTCTTTCGAATGAAACATCTATCGTCCTGATCTCTCCTTTTTATTGCTTGTTGCTCTCTGGTAACACCTCTAATCTTCGGCACTTACGTGGCCTTATTATGTTGCAAGTGCCATACAAACTTACTAAAACTAAAGGAGTCCTTCAAGTAATTTGACCCTAAAACTCGATGACTTCTTTTTGAACCCTTAGGGGTATTTTTGACCCGGCACACGCTTTGGTGATCAGCGAACACGACTTGATCACGCCCTGAATCAATCCACGGGTGAAGTTTATTGTCGTAAGAGAATTGATTTTTGTTTCAACACTCAGCAATCATAACGCCCGCTTTGACCTTTGTCTCGGTTTAAAAAAAGAGTTCATTACCTGAACGTTAGTTCAAAAATAAAAAAAGAGGAAAAAATGTGTTTTTTTTCTCAAAATAATTCCGACTATACGAGACTTGTCAGCCTGAACCTTTATTGCAGACCAGAGGAGATATACGTTTGGTTTTCTTTCTTCCTGTTAGGTTTTTGTTTGTTTGTGACAGTAAAACTGATTTAAGACTGATTTAAATCTATCGGGTAAGGTTGATTGATTCCTAGACCTCATCTATTTTTTTTTTAAGTTTTAAAACAGACTTCACAGGACCCACTTCATATTATCAAACACACCCTCGGGTAAGAAGACCCCTCCCCCCCCGGTCTCTCTCTCTCTC
>NW_004797300.1:123335-125284 GCF_000002075.1 Aplysia californica
CCCACCTTTCTCCCCTAAAAAAGTTAAAAAAAACAAGCACCCACCCTCCTAAAATGCCAACACCAACCAATCATAATATAACCATAATAACGTACAGTTTTTTTTCTTCTGCCCCCCCCCTTTTTAACATCATATGGTTATGCGCTGATGTTACAGGCTTTTGTGTAAAGATCATACGGCCGTGTGTGGATGTATCGTGACACCGAAAGAGTTGAAACAATAGTGCCGATTACCTGGCGTGGTGCAACGCTCTAAAGCAATCCATCTCAAAAGCGAAACCAACTCTGGTTGTGGCGTCGGCAGCCTTGTTGTTAGGCTTCCGGACCCGTAATCGTGAGATAGCGGATTCGGGGGTTCGAGCCTCAGCCCGGTTCGACGTTGTATTCTTGGGAAAGGCATTTGACCCCAAATGTCCCATTTGGCTCTGTCCTTTCGGAGATGGACGTTTAACTTGGAGGTCCCACCTTTTAAATTACCTGCTCGTGTTGATAGGAGCGTTAAACCTATAACATTTCACCATTTCAGCTCTGGTTGCTATACATTTTTAAGAGTTCTTCGGAAAATGGGCTGTATGAATTCCATAGCACACTTCGTGATTATTGACAGAATGAAATGTGTCACACCTCGGTGGAATCAGGCGCTTGTCAATTTTTACCATGTGGAGTTATCGCTATCATCTGAACGTTTATTCATCTGCCTTTCTTTATCAAAAAAATATCCCTTCGATCTTAAATAGAAGTCGGGATATTTGCGATTGAAGGAGGTGGTGTCATCTGATTTCAGAGGTAAAATTCAATAAACGAGAAAATGGCCACCAAAGTTTGATAACGTCAATAGCTTGAGAATCCTTGAAAACTGGAAAAGTTGCATATTGTGTGCCTTTAATCAACGTTTTTCAGTACAATTCACAGAAACGGTGTCGAGAGAAAAAAAAATGTAAGAAAAATGCCTGTTTCTTCAAGTTAACTCTTTTGGCAAGCCACTGATTTCTCCCACAACATTGTTTTTCCCCTCACAAATAGACCAGGCGAAGAACCTTCAGTTTAGCAAAGACTTTAAGAATTTACCTATGGCCACCCGGCACCTAGCACAGAATACAGGAGAGGGCAGTGGAGAGAGGGGTGTAGATAGTAGGGCGGTATAAGGTGGGGGGTCATGACCTCAGGCTTGCTTGGCTGAGCCCTGTTGGTGAAAGTTGTGAAAATCGGAGGCCTCAACTCTTAATAACTTACCTGATTTAGAAGCGGGGTTGACCCATGCCGTGCCATACCTTTAACTGAAATCGAAAAACAACAAAAACTACAATAAAAACAAAACAAAAGAAAAGAAACAACTTAACCGAACCCCCTAACAATCGCAGGAACTCTGGAACTCGTGATACAGATATGCAAGCCCCAAACAGTCCCCAGCAATTGAAATATTTTCCGGGGGTAGTTTTGTAATTCTAAACCGTCTGCCATCTGAAGTGTTGACGGGCCTTATCGGACTCCAGTTATCTCCCTGTCCAATGCCCGTTGGCCAGAGCCGTTCATCAATCAACAGTCCACCTGAAAGGCCATGTCGGTTACCGGCGCCTATACTGCCAGGTCACAGGAAGACCCGCAGTTGCCTGTAGCCTTTTCTGCTGCCCGTTGACTGCCGTCGGCGATCTTCCAGAACCCTGGAATGTTTCGCACAGTTTCTGCCACCAGTTTCTGTCGTCGCCCACTGATTCACTTTGCGTCGAGGGCTGCAATAAGCAATCGTGATTCTAATCGATTTCGTTTAAAGGAGGGAGAATGTTATTGCAGCTTTCTTTCTTTTCTTTCGCTCTGTTGCAATGCTTTCTTTTTCTTTCTTTCTTTCTTTCTTTTTTTCTTTCTTTCTTTCTTTCTTTCTTTCTTTCTTTCTTTCTTTCTTTCGTTTTTTGTTTCGTTTTTCTCTCTCTCTCTCTTTCTCTCTCTCTCCTC
>NW_004797300.1:128742-129956 GCF_000002075.1 Aplysia californica
GGTAGGCTGTTAAAAAAACCTGAAAATTATTAATAAGCGAGGGGGAGGGGGGCGTTTGTCCGATACCTTAAAGTACTCTCTAGTAGGTAGCATCTCTAACCTTCGTTCTGAACTTATACGATAAATCTGTGTTGCAAGTCCCGAAAAACGTAAACCTTAAACTGAAGATAACAAAAGAATAAGCTACTCCGCTGCCCACCTACCCCCTTTACCCCTTCCCCTGTCCAGGATTACGAAACCGAAATGATGATGTAGCTCAAGGGTCTCAAATTCGCGGCCCACGGGCAAATAAAGACCTACACGGCGATAGTATTGTTTTGCAGCCTTTATTTGACGTCGACGTCCAGTGGAAGTGTAGACGCACGTTTTTCTCACACGCACCTTTTTGACAAGATGCAGTCTAAAACTGTAGATTTTATTTTTTTTTAAATCACGTATGAGCTACCATAGCTCAATTCTTGACAGATTCCGGTGGTGAGGAACCGTTCATGTTCTAAACTGCTGTTAATGAAGATAAAGGAAAATAGATCAGTTTTACTTTAAAGAAATACTTGAAGATTTTTTTATTTTTTTTTAGTGTGGAATATGTTTTGCGGCTCTAACTCATCCAGACTCTACTTCCAGCGACCCCTGGGAAATCTGAGTTTAAGACTCAAGATGTTGATATTCTTCGAAAAATAAAACAACAACAACAACAACAACAGCAACAACAGCAACAACAACATCATCAACAACAACAATAACAACAACAACAACAACAAGAACAACATCATCAACAACAACAATAACAACAACAACAACAACAGCGACAACAACAACCACAAAAACAATATTCTTTTAAACAGACTCAAAATAAATATATGTAGGGTAGCGTGGCTAGGTTGCTGCACGATTGTTCAAAATATAAACAAATTGTGAATAATCTCTTATGGAAGTTTAATGAATTTATTGCACATGTCATTCTCGGTAAAAATGCATTATGTGTGGGCATGTGCGCGTGTGCGTACGAGTGTGTGTGTGTGTGATGTGTGAGTGTGTGTGTGTGTGTGAGTGTGTGTGTGTGTGTGTATATGTGTGTGTATGTGTGAGTGTGTGTGTTCGTGTGTGCGAGTACGTGTGTGTGTTTATTTGTCCGTGTGTGTCTTAGTGTGTGTGTGTGTGTGTGTGTGTGTGTGCGTGTGTGTGTGCGTGTGTGTGTGTGTGTGTGCGTGTGT
>NW_004797300.1:130098-136817 GCF_000002075.1 Aplysia californica
CGTGTGTGTGTGTGTGTGTGTGTGTGTGTCCCCTCTCTTTATCTTATTATCTCTTATTCCCTATCTATCTATCTATCTATCTATCTATCTATCTATCTATCTATCTATCTATCTGTCTATCCATCTATCTATCCTCCCTGCTGTTTGATTTACCACCACTGTCACATTCAGTCTTCAAACATCAAATACAGACAATGGGTGGTCGGCAGGTGTTCTGTCAGGTTTACTCCTTCTCTCTTATCAAACATCTGTCGTCCCTATCTCTCCGCCTTTTTGTGTTTATTACTATCTTGTAACACCTATAATCTTCGGCACTTATATGAATCTTTTGTGTTACAAGTGCCGTAAAGCTCTTACTAAAACTAAACTAAGTTACCGACACAATTAAGCCAAGTTAGATTATATCTTCTCACGAGAACACTAACAGCGTCGTTTCTCAAAGTCTTTCTTAAAACTTGTGTACACACGTGTGGACTTTTCGCCGTTTGAAAAATGGCACCCGTAATTCTCGTAAAGTTTTTTTTTCATTCGTTGAAGCACGTGTAATCGTGTCCTATTTGATTTCTGCACAACACGGTGGGGGTGTTTTTGGTACCCTATGGTTTAAAAAAAACCAAACTCAGCCACACGGAATTGTGTTTTCAACCCCCATTCCTCCCCACCCCTATCTCACTACCCTCAAAACAAAATAAAACTACAAAATTACAAAAAGCACAGCAAAGCAATTAATCAATAAAAAACAAAACAAAACAAAATTATGCTCTCCTAAAATTCAACAAACAACCCGTCCCCTAAAAAGATAAATAGAAAACAATAATTTGGAAGACAAAGCCAAGACAAGAACAAAGAATTCTGAAATATTTCGAAAGAAAAAGAAAAAGAAGAAGAATAAAACAGTAAAAAAAAAATCGTCGGACATTCCAATCAATTTTATTTTCAACAAGTACTCAGCTAACCTTTAAGGATGTGTGCCTTTCTCTTGAATGGTGTAATAAAATAATACGATTTATAGATATATAGATGATGGGAGCCACACTGAGATACAACACCCCTGAACACACAGTGGATAGTTGGAGGCTTTCTGGTGTAGTTCGTCCTTTTTCCTTATCAAACTCTGATCTCTCCTCCCTTTCTGTATATTATTTTGCTCTCTAGTAACAGCTCTAATCTTTGGAATTATATGACATTCTATTTCGCAAGTGCCCCAAAACTCTTACTAAAAGTTTTTCTTTTAAAGTAACAAATAGACGGGTTAATATAAGACTCCACCGTACGCCATTTTTAAAAGTGACGGGTAAAGGAGTCTTACATCGAGCAGTCGATATAATTATAATAAGTTCGATTGCCGTTGCGTGTGGAAGTCAATCCAACATTATAATAAAAGGTATTATTATAAGTTGGATAAACTTTAACACACGGCAGGAATCGAACTTATGTCATGTGCACGCAATGGCGAAGAAACTAGCCATGACACCACCACCAGAGACGCCGGGGCTCTAATTCAGTGTACGTGGATCTGTTTTTGTTTTTGTTTGTTAAGTGTTTTACGGCACTCGCAACTGCATAAGGTCATATGAGAGCGCGGGACACACGAAACATTTTCAGTGGTAAGGAGCACAACTTACACTCGGACCTCAGAGATTTTTCGCCCTTGTCCGAGAAGGCTAGGTGTCGATCTTACACACCATAAGGTCAGGGGTGTAGCTCAAAGACAACAGTAAGAAAGAGCCACTGAGAAGCAGTAGAAAGACTATAGAAAGAGTCAGTAGCCCAGAGGAGGGGGCAAAGGAGGTGAGAGGGTGGGGGCAGAAGGTGGGTACGAAAGCAGGCGACAGAACATTGTAAGAGAGCAGGAAAGGATGTGGTGAAAGGAGAAAATTTTAGAGAAGAATTTCCGGTCCCTATCCGGATTCGAACCCGGCACCTACTGAATGAGAGGCAAGGGCCTTAACCTCTTGGCCACAAGAGCCCCCACCCCCCATCTACCTATCTACCTTACACGCAGAATGGACTATACGAAACAGCCGTGTGTGTGTGAGCTAGTTTTCCCGTCCTATGAAGAGGAGGGCGGATGCAGTTCGCGGACGTCAGTAGAAAAGATGAAAAGTCTCGAAGTTCCAGTTAATTGCTCTCGGAGAAATCTTCTCGGATCAGGGTTTGTGATCAGTCGTGGTAAAAGCCGGGGTCGTGCATAATGCATCTTGAAAGTATTGTGAGATGGGAACGCGTTTGTGTCCCGCAATTTCAGAAAGTGGTAGATGGTGGCCTGGGTCTTGTATGAATGAAAGAGACTGGACTTTGGTGGCATTACTGATGGACGCGATAGAAGCGTTCATTATGAACTGTACCGAGAGTTTCTTTGACTTTGGGTGGACTGCAGTAATTGATTTTATTTTTCCAACGCGTTCTTCTGTGACTTCTCTGAACTTAGTGACAGACAGAGATAATTAAGGTTGGAAAACTACTTGGTCGGGTCGAGTGGAAACGATGACTCTTTTTTGTTCAAATCTTACGTCACAATGTTCTACTTTATCTTCAATTATGGCTACTGTCATATTTGGGAGAACAGTACTTCCGATATTTATTTATCTAAAACCAAACCAAAAAAGAAACATGGAAAAAAACACCCCCAAAAGAATGAAATGAAAATGGAATGTTGAAAAGAGAAAAGTAAACAATGAGTTTGTGTATCTGTGTGTGTGGTTGTGTGTGTGTGTGTGTGTGTGTGTGTGTGTGTGTGTGTGTGTGTGTGTGTGTGTGTGTATTTCCATTCCCATCACTTTCCTCCGTTTTTTCTTTTAAAAAAATGTTTTTGATAGTGCATGTTACGGACTGGTTAATATTGAGTAATTTTGTAAAGGTAATCATCTTAAATGGCCTGTAATGGATCATTTCGATAAGTGAGTAATGACTATTAGATGTCAAAACACACGGCTGAGGCGTATTAATATTCAAGATAAAACGAGAAATATAAAAAAGCATATAAAAACACAGTAAAAATGTACAAAAAGATTATGCAAATGTCGAATGTCGCAAAAAGAACTCACCCGACTGTGAAACAGAACCTTTCCTTCCCTTGTGAAGCAAAATTCCAAAACTGGCATGATGATTCATAACTGCTTCTCGAATCCAAGAACGTTTTGAAGGTGAACCGAATCAGATGAGTTCGAACAGTTTGCTTTCCCTCAAACAATATGTCACATGATATCAACTCTAGCAGTCTTATCACCAAATATGCCTGCCTTTTTTTATCCACTCTAGAATTATTTTGTCCACACGTAATTTACATTAAAAAAATCACAATTGTTCTTTTTGTTGCTTCTCAAAAATAAAGGAAAATAAATAACGCTTTAGAAAACATTAGATCAATTCAATAATTCTTCACAGGAAACACATTCAATCAAGGAAAAATCAAAAAAGGATTGTAAAGGACACAGACTTCTGTGGATTTTGCAGGTGGTGTTTATTTTCCTACAGTGTTCTTTCTGGACTCTTGGTCAAACATTACATATGGACGCATTGCTGTCTCACGAACTCTTTTGTATTGTGATTCCGTTGTGGGAATAAATTCATTAGCCGATTATATCCTTCCTACGGTTCATTTGTTACTTCGCAGCTCAGAGTTCCTGTCCACAGAAATACCAAAAGCTTCTTAGACCAAGGGATTAAGTTGATTTATTGAACATAGAGCAACGACTAGATGTCTGATATAGGTTAAATGGGGCTACTTAATTCCGAGGGATTAATATCTCTCTCTCTCTCTCTCTCTCTCTCTCTCTCTCTCTCTCTCTCTCTCTCTCTCTCTCTCTCTCCCTTCTGTGTTTCTTTCTTTCTTTATCTTTCTTTCTCTCTCTCTCTTACTATGTTGAGAGGATCCTTACATCCTTACACAACACATACACTTACTTTCTCTCCTTTTCTCTCCCCCTCTTTATCCATTTCTGCACCCCCTCACTCCCTCGCTCTCTCTTCTCCCTCCCTCCCTCTCTCTCTCTCTCTCTCTCTCTCTCTCTCTCTCTCTCTCTCTCTCTCTCTCTCACTCTATCCTCTTTACCATCTGCTCTTTTCTCCTACGATTTGGTTTACAAAGAAAAAGACCTGTAGGTCTGCCTGTATGGATTACCGATATAGAGGTATTCTTACTGCCACGTAAAGAACCGGTCTGCTCATACAATCTAGACTGCTCTTTAGACAAAAAAGTCTTCTCTAGGAAACTAATTATTGATTATTAATATTATTGAAAAACCTGGTCTGTCAAGGAATCAATCCAGAAGTTGTCCCACTCGAGTTGTGATAATTAGGAAGGAAAAATGAAGAATGGGGAGCGGGGACAACGAGACGAATCATGCTTCTTTGCCAGGCAAGGTCGCCGTTTCACATACCAATAAAATATATTATCTTGACTAGATCTATATGATTTATATAGATAATGTAACCTTAAGATTATATTTAATGTGTAATCCAGTAACATCCGAGCTATTAGGTTATGAAAATATTATGTTCTCAGATGCATATATTAATTTAGTTACCGCCCCCCCCCCCCCAAAAAAAACCCCCAAAAAACCCCCAACCAAAACAATAACCAAAACCAAAAAACACACACACACACACACACACACACACACACACACACACACACACACACACAAAATACCACACACACGCAAACACATTGACGCATAGGAATAAAACAGGGCCAGCATGCTCAGAAAAAGTGTGAAAAACATTAATTAATTTCGACATGTCAATAAAAAAAACCCGACACCAGCCACGTCAAATCCCTTACATACCAAAGAAAGCAGGCATATGCTCAGGCAATAAATCTTGATCAAAGCAGAGATTTTCAATAAAAAGCAAGATTGGTTAGCAATATAATGTCACTGTTCCTGAAGCTAAAAACTATTGATTCTAAAATGTTGTTTGTTGTGGTACCTGTACTTAATTTAGTTATGGGTTTCCTTAAGATCAAAAACAATTATGCTCTTAGAGCTATGCGATATACTATGGGCAAATACTCCGTGTTGCAAAAGTTCTGTCACACCCAGCTTAAAAGTGCAAAATAATCTTCTATTCAACATAATATTCAAGAGAAATTTTGTACACGCGATCTTTATTCCTTTTCTGCCAACGTGACATGGAAAGAATTGACAAATGTCTTTCCCTGTTCAAGGGAGGTAATTTTATCCCACTGACTCTTGTAAAATCCAAATCAAAGTGTACCAACTATCGTGCGTGGCTTCTTCCAGCTTGAATTAGTGATACAAAACGTCTGTTCATTGACTGACTGAAGAATTCAATGCCACTCCCTATGAAGTGCAGCCTTCAGTTCCTCACGAGTTCATACGGAGTGCGGCCTGTTTCTAATCCTCCAGTCAAGGTCTTCTTACAGATGTTCTGTTGGGTTATTATTTGTTAATCTTGTTGGCCAGTCCAGAACAATTGATTGATTTAGTGAATTTGGAAAGAGTTTTGACGAATCATGGCTTCATGCGGTTGGGCGTTGTCCTGTTAGCTCACTCCATCACCAGTGTCATATTGGGAAGGTTTCATTTGGCGGACGTTGACTTTTTGAAATGTCTATCCTCTTCCTTGAAACACATTTTCTCTTCCATCAATGTGACTAATTAAAAATCTTAATCATTGAAGAATAGAACACTTTACCAACGTCTTTAGTTCCATCGCCAATGTTGTTGTGCCCAAATTTGGCGATTTCTTCGATGAAACAGTGTTTGAATGGCTCAAAATAAAGGGAGATGATCACGTAATCTATGGTTACATTAATGTCTAAAAATGGTGTTGTAAGACAATCCAAAGAACCTGGTAGTCTCTACACTTAGTTGGAACGGGTTTCGAACATGGGTGTTGACAATAACCAAATTTTGACGTCGAGTTGTCACCCTTGGTAGGCAACGTGTAGGCTTGCGTTGGAGAGTTCTAGTGGTGTTAAAACGCTTGTTCAAGCGTAAAATGGTTCTTTTGCATACATTTGCGTGTCTCGTAACTACAGAAAACGCAATTGAAGAATTTATCATGCACGCAGGGAGTTTATTTTCTGCATTTGCCAGTGTTGTTATTTTGAAAACAGGTGAAAAATGACCCACACCGTTTGAAAGTACGGAATTTTATAATGTGTAAGGTGTGTTTACACATAGTCTACGTGATTCAAAGCAAATTGTGTGCAGGAAGCGTTGATTTCAACGTAGACCGTGAGAATTCAACACCAACACTCTGTCCACGCACTACTTCCCATTTATGATTTCTTTCGTCTGCTCTTACACAAGGAACCTCAAAAGTCGTACAAGTCAAACTTTCATTTGTGCTGCAATTCCTACCCTGAAGCGAAATTTATTGTAATGTAATGGGTGTAACAGAAGTTTTGCAACTCAAGATACATTCTGCTTGGGTCAAGACTGTAGATCTCCTAGGCGCATTAGGTCTATGTCAGAGTTAAGTTTGCTGATATTTGAAATCATATTGTTAAGCTAAATAGAGTCGAATAATGGTTCAATACACAAGTGAAATTTTACGTTTGCTTTGCTACTTAACAAAGTATCCTATCAGTGGCGTCGCGTGGGTTGCAGACAAGGTGGTGGATAATTGGAAAGTGAACAAATGGGCAACAGGCTTACTTGCTACTATTAAAATTGTAATGAGCGGTTGGCGGGCGCTCTGGTGTAGTCTGTTCTTTCTATTGCGTTCTGCGAGTCTCTCTGTGCGTG
>NW_004797300.1:136917-138395 GCF_000002075.1 Aplysia californica
CCCCCCCCCCCCTTTTATTTTCGTCTTTTCCCTCTGCCTACTGATACCACCGTAGAAAGAATACCTCCTTACCTCTTAGGCATTTCATCACGCGAAAAAAGGTCATATTCCGTCGCGGACGGGAAATACAGATTTAAATAATTCCCTGCAGTGTTAAAAGAGAATGTTCTGATAGTTCGGGCACCGGTCCCCTGCCGGTAAGAGCCATGATCTTTTCCGGAAGGAAATCATTTCGTTCCTAATCTGGCAAAAGTACAAGGACAATGATCCGTCGTTCACGAAAGGGGGCGCAGAAAGTAGTAAAGCTTCTCCGAGAGACGTTTTGATACTAGTTTTGGAAAGTTGAATACCTTTAGAACGAAGTATGGGTATTCTATTTTTTTAAACGGTCGTGTGATTTTGTTGCGCCTTTGGCAAGATGATACTAATACTAATAACGTTCAGTACGGAGGGTTACTATGGAACAAAATCCAAATACCCAAGCCGTGAAAAAATCCCAACAAAAATAAATGAAAAATACACACAAAAGCCCTACTTCCCCCGCACCCGAAAAATACAAAGATAACGGGTTGGTGGTTGGCGAGTGTTCTGGTGTGGTTTGCTCTTCTTTCCTAACAAAAATATATCGTCTTTACCTCTCCTCCTTCTTTTTTGTATTTGTTTCTTGTAACACCTAATCTTTGGCCCCTGACCTTATCGTATTGCAAGTGCCGTAAAAGTATTACTTAAACTAAAATTAATGATAAAGCAACACGCAATTTTAGTACATGTATCACTTTAGCTCAAAATTCGGTAGTTTACGCCTACACCATGTATACGAGTCAACTTTGTACGTTTCTTTGACGCCTGTCTGTAACACCTGTTTCAGCGCTTTATTGTCATTAAACTCTTTATGTGCCGCGCTGTTGGAGCCCACTATGTAAGAGGGTGGTTGGAGAGCGCCACTGGTAGGTCCAACTTCTTTACTTTTCCTCTGTTGATCCTGTTTATTTGTCTTACTTTTCTCCATCTCTAAATGACCATTATTGTGTTGATGTGCTTCTCTGTACTCAAACAAACAAGCAAGTACATTATGTATGGGAAGTAGAGATTGAGATTGATATAACGCCGCAAGGCACACAGATGGGGTTAATCCGGGCCGACTTTCGTTTTAACTCCCCTCATCGCCAGTTCCTTGCTGGTAAGCGAGAGTCTCGGGTTTTCTCAAAGATGGGATCAGGGATCACCCACCCCTTTTCTTCCCGGAAAAGAGCAAGCAAAACAACAACAACAGAAAAATTCTCCACACCTCACTTGACAGCTGCTGCTGCTGGTGAACGTGCCCCTGGCGTGCCCAAGCGAACATTCATGCGTAAACCATTTCAATACATTGTTATCCGGCAAATCTGCTCTCTCTCTCTCTCTTTCTCCCTCTCTCTCTCTGTCTCTCTCTCTCTCTCTGTCTCTCTCTGTCTGTCTCTCTCTGTCTGTCTGTCTGT
>NW_004797300.1:139047-143479 GCF_000002075.1 Aplysia californica
GCCCCTTCCCCCAAACTCCCCTCACTTCCCCTAAACCTCAAACTCGAAGCTAAGAGCTGACATTGATGGCACCAGTACACTTGGTGGCAGTGACCGTTGACCTCAGGGACACGACTCGTCAACAGTCGGTACAAGTTGCGGGCAAACTGACCTCTCTGCTCACAGCATGCACCTAGGAAGCCATAGATTTCGGAATAAGACAGAAGTATCGTTGTGCAATTTATATACAACATTAACTTCAACCCGCCCCCCTTCCTTTCTCCCCAAACATCCTAACAACATGAGATGCACTTATCAATATTTATACGCAATAAAGTAGGAGGGAAGCCATCCGGTTAAACGCAGCCGGATGGATGGCGAGATATAAAACCTAATCAAATACAAACGTTAATATTTAGTCTAGTTATAGTACGGGTTTAAAGCACTTGCAACACAATTAACTTATGAAAGTGCCGAAAATAAGAAGTGTTACCAGAAAGTAGCATACACATAAAGATAAGGACGATATGTTTGAAAGGAATGAAGTAGCAAACCACACTAGAGCACCCGCCAACCACCTACGTACAAAAGTTTAAAAAATACCCCTGAAACAAAATCAATTAAAGTCAAAAACTGCATTAATTTATAATGGTGGTCACCCCTCTACGAGGCACTTTAAAAAAAAAAAAAAAACGTCGCCAAAACCGTCCCTGAGTAACCCTTCCAATCCCATGCGCGTATATTTCCAGCATTGCTTGTACCTCCCACCGTCCCAGGAGCGTATATTCTCAGTCGCACTCGAGCCGCCATCAGTCCCAAGAGCGTATATTTTCAATTTCCGGGGGTACCAAATTTGCCCATTTTTCGAAATGGCAGCGAATCTAATTAAATTTTAATTTTCATAATCTTTGTTCCTTTACCTTAATCTAACTAAACCTTCATTTTCATAATCTTTGTTCCTTTACCTTACACATTGCTATATGTTATTATCTAAACCTCTTAACAATGACGCTACATTACGTTTTAGAATGTGTATTTCTGAAATACTGCTTTATTTACCTGGGACTGAGGTCAGGGAGTGCAGAAAAATGGCTGGGGCTGACATTAATTTCATTATCACTGTGTGTGGACATCAATTGATGTTGGGAGTGACGCATTCTCTAAACAAACTATGTGAACAACTGCTGCCCTAAAAATAAACTTTATTTGAGAAACGAAACAAAACTTATTCATTGGCAGCAGTACAAAAATCCATAATATATATTTTTTCGTTTAGAATGCCGGGACTCACTTTAAAAAATAAGTGAAACGTCTTGTATTATGTAATCTTTGCTAAAAGTGCGCGCCAAAACATAAGTTTAGAGAAAAGGAAAATATGCATAGACGGATACAGCTTTTCGAATATCTGAAGGTACAATATTGTACGATAAAATGAATGCGACAGAGTAAAAAACCACGTGAGAATTCTGCGACAATCTGTGCTGAAAAGCAAACAATAAATCCTATTTGACGATAAATCGCCCACCAAATCAGTATAGATAAATACGCCCCATGCCGAGCATGCTACGTTTATTTGCTTTACGGAGGTCAGTAAATGATTTGTTGTGCTCACTTTAAATGGGGACGAATATGGACACTTTTAACAGATGGAACGAACAAGTGCGGTGTGTTGATTCGTTTACTGCGCAATCGAAAAAGAGTCCAGAATCAGCCTTTGGGTAAGCAATTAAATCGAACCCACAAAGAATATCCCCTGGCAATAAGGAGAAAATCAACCGAGGGCATGGCAGAAAAAGAAAGGAACAAGGGAGAAGGAGGTAAACATTCTTCGTCAATTCCCTCTCCCTTTAATTAGCAAGCATGTTGGGGGACTTCCGGCTGAAGGGAAGATAATATTATACCGATGGCACCAGTGCAGATGATCCGTGGCCCCAGATTTCTCATGTTCAAGGCACTAATTGTAACGTGTCTCTGATTCATTAAAATAAAAGAATTCTTCAATAGGTATTTTTTTTACGTTGCCATGCCATAAAGGAAATGCCCCCAGCGGGCGAGAAAATGGTCTATGCCCAGGGCCAACGCAATAAAAGGTATATTTCTATATCTACTTTTCCTTTCAGCAGTGACAAAGCCTTTACGAGGCGGGACCTCCAGCTTGAATATATACATCTCCAATAGCAACGTGTTACTTTAATAGTATTTGAGCGTTTAATCGGTTGCTTGCGTTGTATGCTTCTTAGAAAGCATAGAATGTATCTTTTTTTTAGTGTTCTGGGGTATGCAGGGTTGATGATAATAATACAGACTGTAAAGCCCATGAAGCTTGCTGTTGAGAAAAAAATAGCACAGCCCTATCTCTATCGGCTTATTTTATATGTTCAATGAACAGGATTTTATGAAGTAAAAAGATGAAACAATTCTAAAGACAAAATATAATTTTTTCAACAACGTGGAGGTTTCAAGCTCGTCTTTTGAAATTTGAAGGCGCCACTATAGGTCTTACTTTTTACTTCCCCTCTGTTGTTTCTGTCTCATAGTCTTACCTTTTACCAAAGATAAATGACCACCATTATGTCGATGTGCTTCTGTTTACTCAAACAAACAAAATATGAAAGCATAGTGCAGCATTTTAAGAAATTCTGAAAATCCTCGCAGGCGTATAATTTGAAAACCGAAAGGATACGTGTATACGCAACTGCTTTTTTCTACGATATCCCTGATACAAAAGAAACCTTTAGTAAGGCAGTATGCCCTTGTATCAAAGAAACCTTTATAACAGGGCAATACTCCAAATATTTTCGGGTACAAATATTTGTCTTTGGGGGAAAATAGAAGATCAAAACGGCTACACGGACAATGGAAGAGTAAGAACTTCCTGGTTGGTGAAGGTTTATCGTAAGAGCTGACCTTACCTCGTAGTTAATGACAATTTACTGTGTATGGTTGATGGGTGCTCTGCTGTGGTTTGTTCTTTCTTTCATGTCGATCATCTTTCAAGCTTATCTTCCCTCTTTCTTTTCTTTGTATGTAACTGTTTTATAACACATCTAAACTTCGGCACTTAATTGACTCAAAAATTTGTTGCAAGTGCCGTACAACTCTTACAAAAACTGAAAAAAAAATTGCAGCCGGTATCTCTTCACTTTCTCACTTCCACTCTTTACCTGTGAATGCCTTCTCTCATTTTTTCATCTAATCTCTCACTTCAGTACCAGGGCTTTTATATTGTACTGATCTTGGACAGATATCTAGGATCCTTGTCCATGGTCATGTAGTTAGCCTTTCGACTTGCACATTGATTAAGAGAGTTCGTTTTCCACGTATGAATATATCCATCCTCGGCTAAGACGTAATCGTCCACAAAATCAAGCATGGTGATGCCAGGCAGGGTCGAATCTGCGCTATTCCGAAATAATTGAAATTGTGTCAATCGGGGTATTCAACATGAAAGCTATGCAATCAGTGGGATTAAAAAGAAATCATACACCCCCCCCCCTCTTTTTTAAAAACCACCCTCAGAACTACAATGTTATTATAATTGACAAGTTGGCATCTCTGTTTCTCAGCTGGCGATAGAAGAGCGCCTCAGGAAAACCATAATTATTCTTTTTCCTTCTAGTCAACTTGTTTCTTTTTATACTACTTTGCATTTCCCCATTGCCAGATAAATACTATTTTATCGATATGCCCGTCCCCCTATACCATAAGCATTCATTTCCGGCGTCTAGGCCAGAATAAAGATTCGCTTAGCATGCCACTCTTTGTCTTCCCTTTCTTCTTTTTCACTTGTTTAAGAAATCCTCAGCACAAATTGTTTAAGTCTGTTCGGCAGCGTAAAACTTGCCGGGGGAACAGGCTTTGGCTCTTTCATTCAGGCTGTTTGTACTATGGATCTGTCAACGCCAGCTTGCTATTTCTGGAATGCCACAGCAGTTACTTTTTCGATCCAAGTTATTCTCAATCATTCTCCCGAAAACATGTCATATTACGTTTTGCGACCCTCCTTTTTTACTTAGACTTGTGAAAAGTCGCCATGTCATCTCAACCGACCCCCAGAGTTAATTAAAGTCCTTGTGAGGACGTGGTGACCTTCAGTGATTTAATAGTAATAATAATGATAATAATAATAAATTGCATTGATATAGCGCTGTGTCCCATACTACATGTAGTATAAACTCTGAGCGCGTGTAGATTATGTGAATTATCAGAATTGTAGTTAATTCACCAATAAACGACTGAACAATTAATCCAAGCCGCATGCCTTGCCTCTAGTAGGTAGAATCTCCAAAACAACAAAACAATTTCAATTGCAGCAACAGCAACACCGACAACAACGACAGCATCAAGAGTAGAAACAACAACAACGACAACAACAACAAAAAACAACAACAGTGGAGACTTAAACGACATCTAAGAAAGAAGCTCAACAAAGATAGCTAGAACCCCCCCCCCC
>NW_004797300.1:144389-152187 GCF_000002075.1 Aplysia californica
GGGGGGGGCATTTTGTTAATTTTGACCCACTTTTTTCGAACTCGATATTACTTTTTTGTTAAACAAAGGAAGCAACGTAAAACTCTTACTAAAAATGTGAATTAAAAATACAAACAAAAAACAAATACAACGACAGCAACAAAAACCAACCAAAACGAAAAGTCTCCCCATAACCGAGCCTCCTTGTTCTGGTGACTCGGTAAAAAATGCTTGAGTATACTCTGTGCTTATCATACCGGAGCTGACCTCTAGACTACCAGTTCTTGGGTTTCACGTAATCTCTGATTTTCATCCACTTCTGGGTAAAAGGTCTGGGAGTTCATTAGGAATGTGACCGGCAGGTTATCGACCTTTGGCCTACTGCAGGAAGTCGAGATCGATACGGGATGGTATGGTTTTAACACCTCTATCAACTCTGAAGGTTTTTTTCTTTTTTTTTTTAAAGGCGAGCTTTCAGAATTTAGCTTCCTTCTCCTGTTGAACGAAGCCAAGTGGATGGAGAGCTTCCAAAAATTCCAAAAACAGTTCAAACAATGTTAAGTTCAATCACAACCTATTGGAGATTCGAACCAGATCCATCTGCACGATAGTTCCAGTTCTTAAAAATTTTACGGCGCTCGCAATTGCATTCATGGTCATATGAGCACACTATAGTTCTGGGTGATAGATATCAACTACACAAACACTGAACACGGGGTACATTGCAGACGCAGTTACCCTGACTCTACATGCCCTATCTCATGTTGGGCGTTTTTCTCACTTGATCTACATTTTTTTAATGAGTCATTTGAGTAGGTCCCCTAGTAGATTTTAGCATCTTCCCTGGTCATTCATATTTTTCGCACGCCGTGTTGCCTTAATATGGACGCATCCTTGTTGATTAAGATGGAAGAATTCGATTACCAATTTCTCCTAAAGGTCCCTTCATCTTTAGAAAATGTCTATTTTTTCTCAGGCATGTAAAGTGAAGCCAAAACAATGTTCACCATCTCACACAAATTATGTTTGTATCATCATCATCATCATCATCATCATCATCATCATCATCATCATCATCATCATCAGGTTGTTTCTGTCTGTCTGTATTACCTTTTTTCTAGCACTAGAAGACCATTATTTTGTCGACGTGCTTTTCTTTAACTCTAACAAACAAACAAACAAACAGACAGACAAACGAACTAGCAAACAAACAAACAAGCAAACAAACAAGCAAACAAACAAGCAAACAAACAAACAAGCCTCTTGGTGTAATAAAGTATCAGGTTCCTCACGTCCACGCAAAATGAGCATTAAATCTGTGTTCACGACGACATGACGAGGGCAACTCTGGTTGTGTTGCACGTAATCACTCATTTGCATACGTGTCCTGGTAAGAAAGGTTTTTGGCGGTCCCAGCTGTCTGTCGTGGTCTTGGTTATTAGCACTACAGAAGTGGCGAAAGGACAGAGTGCATTCTGGGGGGCTCTCGCGGCCTAGAGGTTAAGGTGTTCGCCTCTCATTCAAAGGTCCCGGGTTCGAATCCGGGGAGCGACCAAAAACCTTTTCCTCTCTAAAATTGTCGCCTTTCACCTCTTTTCTGCTGTCTAGCAATGTTCTGTCGTCTGCTTTCGTCTCCTCGTATTTCTGCCACCACCCCTTCACTTTCTTTGCCCCATCCTCTGGGCTCCTGTCTCTTTCTGTCTGCAGCCTTTCCACTGCTTTTCATTGGCTCCTTCTTACTGCTATCTTTCAGCCTCACCCCTGATCTTATGGTAGGAAAGATCTACATCTAGCCTTCTCGGACAAGGGCGAAAAGTCTTGGAGGTCCCGTGTGCAAGTTGAAACGTTAAAGATCCCTTGGTGGTCCAAAATCAATGAGAATAGGCTTCGGTTGCCACCAGAGCAAAATTCAAAAATGTCCTACCAACTGAAAATGTTAGGTGTGTCCCGCGCGCTCTTATGACCTTATGCAGTTGCGAGCGCCGTAAAACACTTAACATAATCTTTTTTTTTAATGAGCGATTTTGTGGTTTTGGTTATTAGCTCCTCAGAGGTGGCAAAAGGACAGAGTGCATGATGTCACTTTACTCAGAACGACTGTCCGAAAATCATTGTGGAATAGTTTTCTACTAGCTTATTGCTACTTTTTGACATCCTTCTGAGCACAAAAAAGTCGTTTTGAAGGCGAAACGTATGACCCAGAGTGCAGAAGAAGAATGGGGAAGAGGGAAAAAAAAAGAATAATATATTATTTTGTGGAGGAAGACGAAACGAAAGAGGAGATTTCAAGAATAATGCAAAACGTTACAAGAACACTAATCGTCACACAGTGTCTGGTGATGTTCCGACGGCAAGACTGTTGCCATTTTGGGTCTTTTACTATTAAGCAAAAAGGAAAATAAATCCGTTGTCGGCAGGATTCGAACCTGCGCGGGAAGATCCCAATGGATTTCTAGTCCATCGCCTTAACCACTCGGCCACGACAACACACTTGTAGCAAATGACTGGGTAAATAATATTGGCAGGTAAGAGAACTCAAGAAATAACAGGCGTTTTTGAAATAGGAAAACATCCGAAGGTGTTGGTTTATTATTGGAAATCATCATTTCGGACAAAACTAGAGATAGCTCAATAATTCTTCCTGGACTTGCAGGGTGGGCCTGGGAATGTCCCAACCTACCCAAAAGTGGTAGTCTAACAATGGCGATTAGTTCAGATAACAATGATAATGATATTAATACTTATTGTAGAATTGTTATGCAATTACATCGTGTGCATAAAAGGAATCTTCGTTACTGGTGTTCTGGCTCAAGTTATGACCGAGTTCCCTGTTGACATCCGACATGCGTTCCTTCTCTCCCCCCCCCCTTTATTTCGCACCTTCCTCCTTCCCTCACCCCTTTTTCACCCCTCTCCCCTTCCCCATCCCTTTTCCACCCCGTCCACCTTTCCACCTTTGCACGTCTGCCTGGCCTACTCATCCTCAAGAGCCCACCGGCTGTGTTAGATCTTACTTAGGTATTTACAACGCCGCAGCGAACCACGAAAACCGTCTTTACAGGATACACCGCACTTCTTAAGTCAGGTTTTAAAACTAACTTCATACCTGACTCTGCTGGAACGCTAAAACCTGTTTAAAACAATATTGGTTAAGGGAACATAAGTCATGCTGAATTATGATAAAAAAATTGAAATGGCAGCTTTGAGGTGTTCTTTTCTGTGGACATCGTGGAAAAGCTACTAAATTAATGATACTCGCTCTCTCTCCCCTTGCTAAAAAAATTTTTAATATTCCAATAATCTTAACCTCCTACAAGCAGAAAGCCATTTATCTGCTTTGTTTTCTAAATCATGAACACATAAGGATTTTCAGCATAAAGAGAAAGGTTTCAAGCTACATGTATGAATCATCCACCAAAACGTTCATAAAGTACAGCCAAGCATAAGTGTATATATAAAGATCAATCAAGACAAAAATAATGCAACATCTAGTTAGTAGACAAGCCTGCCCCAAGAGCGCACTTAGCTGTTTCGCCGTTGTAATAGATTTCAACTTTGGTTTGCCACTGCTGAGAACTCACGTTCAACAAGTACCCTGTAAAGAGGGTTTTCAAGAGCGGCCCAGGCCAGAACACTGCCGTCTGCTCACCTTTGATCCCGCCGCTCGCGCCGACTAGAACGTGCACGGAATCAGTTCTCGCCGCCGGGAACGTGCACTGACTCACGCGTGAGCAGACTACACACGGCAGGTTACTCACAACTAGATATATTTGTTATTGTACATTTCTCTTGATAACAAATTACTGGCGTCTGGGGTGTAGCGGTTAGGGCGGGTGGTTGGATGGAGGGCCCCATTGGTAGGGCCTGCTTCTTTACTTTCTCTCTGTTATTTGTGCCTTTCTGTTTGCTGTACATTTGCCCCGGCACTAAATGACCATTGATGTTACTAAATTTTTAAAAACCCACCCAAACAAACAAACAAACAAACAAACAAACCGACCAACAAAAGCAACATAAAAACCAAACAACAACAACAACAACAACAACAACAAAACCACGTTACGGCTGGACGCCTCGCTGCTGTGCGCAGAAAAACTCAGTTGGATAGCCGTGTTGGGAGAATTTCTAATGAGTTTCTCGCTCTTTCTGCTGGAGCGTAGTATCTCTCAAAGCATGGGTTGGTTCCCGACAGGCAAAGTATAAGCCCGCCTCCTAAATGGTTTAAATTGTGTTTATGGGGCCGTAAAACATCCACTTTGATTTTTTAATTTGAAATTTTCCTACACATTTTTTTTCTCCCGTTGTGAAAACTGCAACGCTTCTACTACCTAGCATGTCTCAGTCTGAGCGTAGCCTTAAGTGACAGTTCGTCTTCCTATGCCACACGTCTTGTCTTATGCTCAGATATTTATGATATTTTAAACAAGACGTAACAATGTAATATAGATACTGTTCTACCAATGCACGGGAAGATCATTAAAAAACACCAGTTTGCTAGAAATCAACCCCAACACGCCAAGTGCAGTTAAAAGAAATGCAGCGATTTATGTATAAAAATGTCTCCAAAAACAAACACCAACACCGAATGTGGTTCTGAACAAGTTGCTTTTATTGTTTAAACAACTGTTTAGTTGTTTTGTTAATGTCTTTAGTTGCACGTTGCCCGCAGTAGCTCTTGACGTGATGAAGTACTTGGTTTCTTCATGTAGGCGCTGTGGTGTCCTACGTGTACATTCCCTCCTAGCGAACTCATAGCTAGATAATTAAATTAGGCGTGTTACGACGTGATAATTCTCCTGCATCGTATGGGTCTGCATTGCTGGGTTACGTTCTTTTTCGTCTTTGATATGAGTTCCACATCCTCTTCAACACGGTTATCTCATTTCATGTCCTTCTACGATAACATGACAGAGCCTGGGACACTCGACAAAACAACTCTGGATCAAGGACGCCCCGATGAGGATTCAAACCAGGGTCCAGGGGCTCTCGTGGCCTAGAGGTTCAGGTGTTGACCTCTCATTCAAAGGTCCCAGGTTCGAATCCGGGTAGCAACCGAAAAGTTTTCTTCTCTAAAATTGTCTCCTTTCACATCCTTTCCTGCTCTCTAACAATATTTTGTCGTCTGCTTTCGTCTCCTCTTTCTGCCCATACCCCCTCACCTCCTTTGTCCCCTCCTGTGGGCTCCTGGCTCTTTCTGCAGCCTTTCTACTGCTACTCTCGGCTCCTTCTTACTGCTGTCTTTCAGCCACACCCCTGATCTTCTGGTAGAATCTACACATTGCCTTCTCCAACAAGGGCGAACAATCTCGTAGGGCCCATGAGCAAGTTGCGCACGTTAAAGATCCTTTGGTGGTCTTAAATCGAAAATAGTATGCTTCAGCCGCCACCCCAGCAAAATTCCAAATTTCCTACCAACTGAAAAAGTTTAATGTGTGCCTCGCGTTCATATGACCTAATGCAGTTGCGAGCGCCGTAAAAAACTTACCCCCCACACACACCTAAAACAAAACGAAAACAAGGGTCACCCGCACCATATTCCAGCATAATACAGAGTGTGCTGTCTGAGCGCTCCTGCTGCGCGTGAGCAAATTTGAATACTAACATTTTATTGTTAATGCCCCCCCCCCCGTTCCCCGCCCAAATTGTCCTTCGAGATCTCACTTCCCATTTCATTTGAGGTACCGACGCTTTAAATCGTTTCTCTCTGCATCAATTGACATTCCTTCAGTACGTGGGTGGTTGGCGGGGGCTCTGGTGTGATTTGCTCTTCCTTCTTTCCTATGAAACATCTATCGTTCTTATCTCCTCTCCTTCTCTTATGTGTATATTACTCTCTTGTAACACAGTTATTCTTCGGCACTTATATGATCTTATTGAGTTGCAGGTGCCGTAAAACTCTTACTAAAACTAATATTCCTTCTGTATATTGGAAGAAACTAGTACCTATAACTTTTTAGGGGATAACTTTTTTCAAAGCGGACCCATTACGTCTTATGAACAGCAAACCAAAGGCAATGTTATGGTAAATATCTAACCGTCAGACACAAATCAAAAACACAAATTCTCATTCATAGCAGGCATGGTGTTGCTTGCCTTTTGAAATTTTAGACCAAGAAAAAAAAAGTGGAAACATTAATTATAATATCAATTTATAATGAAGTTATGCTGTAAGAAAAAATACTCCCAAAACAAGCATTGTCGAATGACCAGAGAGCGTGTCTTCAAAGAATTAGAGTAAAAGATAAGCCAAAGACCAACACAGTGACTGTAAACTGACAATGAAGTAAAAAACAACAACAACACAAAAACACACATTATTAGTTAGCGTAGGTGATATGAAAGAAAAGAAATCAAACAAGGTAGTGCTGGATGAAGCCCGCGTGGGACGCTCATTGTTAAAAACAATCAGGATACGGCAAATGCAATTATCGGGACACCTGAATAGACATAAGGGTCTTGAACATCTAACTCTCACTGGCAAAATTGAAGGCAAACGAGGCAGGGGTAGGTCCAGAGCAACCTACTTAGGGAACATAAGCACATGGGTAACGGGGAAAGATCAGAGAAATGTAGCTTTTTTAAGAGCACCCGAGCAAAGGAATGAATGGAGAACCATGATCGCCGATGTCTGTTGCAGATCTGGCGCTGGATGATGATGATAAGAGGGCATCACTGGGGAGGTCCTTCGTCTTTGTCATTCTCTCCGTTTCCTTTACGTTTGCCGGGCATCGAAAATTTGCGCCGTTTTCTTTTCTGATGGTATCAGTTCTCTCTTTGCGTATTAGATGAGTACCGAGGTATGGTCCTTGGCCTCTTGGTACTGAGGAATTTAACTTTTGGAGTGAATAAGACCTCATCTGAACCCTAAGTATTGAGACTGTTTTTGTTGGTCTTTTATTTCCATTAAATTTTCCAGGACATCAAAACAATATTATTTTTAAAATCTTTAATACAGTCTTGATATTTGTCTCCTCTCGTTAATAATGTTTAAATTATTTTTTTTTTGGGTGGGGGGACGTGTCCTGAAGTCCTTGTGAATATAATTAATACATGTAGTCACACCTTTAAAGTTTGTGCGTTACCGCCAGCTATCGATATCATCAATAAATTCTGTTAGTCTGTTGTTGTTTTTTTTATATCGTGCTTCTTTCTTGCTCCAAAGGACAGTAGCGGGTGGTTGGAGGGCACTTCCTACTTCTTAACCTTCCCTATAATGTTTCTATTTGTCTGTCCTGCTTTTTCCCCAAGTCTAATTAATGATCCTTATTGTGTCAGTGTGCTTGTCTCTACTCAAACAAACAGCCAATTTGTATCGGTGTGCTTCCCTGTACCATGACTAAAACACAGAAATAATTCTAGTTCCGTATTCACAACGCTAAAATACCCTTCACTTCATGGACATAATGTAAGCTATTGCTTCTTTTAAATTTAAAGTTAATTAACACTCTCGCCCTCGGATGACCCTCTGCTATCTCGTAATTTATTTAAAGTTATTTATAAAAGAGCGAAAAGTCAGTTGTTAAACGAGCGAACAATAGAGAATGCCATTACACAAACACAATGCCTCATCCCACATGTGACATCGGAGAGATTAGAATTGAAATTGAAGTCGAGCCTGTTCTAGTCTAAGACTTTTTTTCATTTTATCTGAGGGCAGAAAATACTATTAACGCACACTGAATTTAAAAGTACAGATAGAGAAATTCATTCGCACCAACTGCAGGGAGGTTACTGAACACGCAGTGCTACTTGCAAGAGAGAGAGAAAGAGAGAGTGAGTGAGAGAGAGAGAGAGAGGGGAGAGAGAGAGAGAGAGAGAG
>NW_004797300.1:153038-155082 GCF_000002075.1 Aplysia californica
CCCTCCCCGCCTTTGTCTCTCTCTCTCTCTCTTGCTCGCTCATCCACAACGGCAGTTCAACCTTACTGTCATGTTCTCATCTAATCCCTCATTACCTCCAACCACTTTCCCCCATGCAGAGAAGGCTAACCAGCAATTAACTGAATATTTAATTCAACCTTCTATCTTTGGCCCAAATATTTACCACTTGGGCCCGTGTCTGCGCGAAGGTCCGTGATGGCAAGGTAAACAGAGAGGCATGGATCCCAGTTAGTCCTTGGCGGACACCCACCCCTTTATGAGTGTACCCAGGTGTAAATAAACCTGGCGCTAAAGCAAACGGCCCTGTGTGGAAGATTCACACCAAAGGATGGCTACGGGTCTGGCAGCAGCTAGGAGGAAAAGTGAGGGGAAGTAGGGGGGTCGGGGAGGAGGAAGAAGAAGAAGAAGAAGAAGAAGATCATAGACTGACTGCCTCTCCTCTCTCCAGTTCTTTCTTGTGGCTCTTGTTCGGGCAGTACCGCCGGTAAATAGCGGGGTCTGCCGTAATGATGCTTACGAATTTGTGCAATGTAAATAGTGGAGACGCCTGCGCTTTTCATCGCGGCTCCATTTTCGCCGTCTCTGGTGGGCGTCTTCGTGCGCTTTGCTCCGCCACACCGCGTTCCTATTGTTTTTAATGTTATTCTGGTACTTTTTGGTTTGTATCTGGTATTTATTACTTTTCTTCACCGCCCCTCTTTGTCTATCTCTTTCACACTCTCTCTCTCTCTCTGTGTCTGTCTCTTCTTTTGTCTCTTTTTGTCTGTACGTCTGTCTGTGTACGTGCCCGCCTGTCTGTTTGTGTGTCTGTCTGTCTGTCTGTCTGTCTGTTTGTCAGTCTGTGTGTCTGTTTGTGTGTCTGTCTGTCTGTCTGTATTATGAACCAGGATAACTAGACTATTATTTTTCTTGTTTTGTCTGCTATTTGCTTATTAGAAAGTTTTGGGCCATACGTTTAAATGCGTGCTCCAAGTCTTTTTTCCCTCTATTCATTTTTGTCGTCTTTTCATTTCAGAACCCAGTGCACACTGTCATTCGGGTTCATCGGATTGAGTCTGAGTCAGGCAAATTTTCCTCCATGGATAGGGCAAAAACTAGCATTTTGGCACAATACAACTAGTTCCACACCCAACCTCGAAAAACAAACACCTTTATTTTGAAGGTCACTGAAAATGTTATTTGAATTCGGTCGTTTGGTGCCAAAATGATTGCTTTTGCTCCATCCATGAAGGAGGATCTGGCCGACCCCGACCCAGTTCAATAAATCCGATTGGCAATAATGCTCTAGTTTTTACCCTAGCAAAATATAAACAGAGTTCAATGGCAAGCCCTCGGTTTTGTATGATTTCAAAAATAGAACAGAAATAATTACAATAGTTTATTAGTATGATTTCAAAAATAGAAGAGAAATAATTACAATAGAAACATAATTTTATTTTCTGCAAACCCTATATTGCTTGCCCCGCCCATTCTTTCTCCATTTCCCCAATGAGAATTTTTAATGTGTACGTACCCATAGATAATGTAAACACAGACAGACTTTCACACAAACACCCACAAAAGCACTCACAATCGCCCACCTGGTGAAAGGGGTGATGTTCTATGGACGACACAAAGCATGTTGCGTTGTGCAAATCACTTTTAACGCCCATTAAAATCCATTAACCAGAGCATGTTGAAACGGCCATTCACAAAAAGATTTTAATGTAAAAATACCTGTCTACCGGATTTACTGCGGGTAATGTTTTTTTTGGGAAAATATTCTCAAAAATAAAGAAAAAGAACAGCAATCAGTAGAATATTTGAATAACCAATGTTTTATTTAAGATCTTTATTTTTGTAAGTTGGAATTCACGAGCTGTCCGCTCCATTTACAGTTATTCATCCTTGTACTTTAAAGCACCGTGAAGCAGGACAGTTATTTAAGGGTACATTAAATTATATTCTATATAATCTATAATGTGTGTGTGGTGTGTGTGTGTGTGTGTGTTTGTGTGAGTGTGAGTATGAGTGTGTGTGTGTG
>NW_004797300.1:155248-157176 GCF_000002075.1 Aplysia californica
GCAAATGTGTGTGTGCGTTGTTTTGTGTGTTTGTGTGTGTGTGTATGTGTGTGTGTGTGTGTGTGTGTGTGTGTGCGCGCGTGTGTGTGCGAGTGTGCGTGGGTGCGTATGAGCCCTTCTTCTGATTCGACATTCGCCTGCGGTCATTGTGCATTTGTTTGCATTATCTTGGATAACATTAGGCCCTCGTTCAGCACTCGATGTCTAAATGAAAGACACACATTCCGATGAATAATGGCACAGCCTAAGATGCAAACACACTCCGTTTACCAACGCATTTCATAGCAGGAAAAATCGCTGCTCGTCAATTATACGATTTTCGAGCACATCAGCTATCCACTGTTCGATCGAACTCGAGCGAAAACAGTCCATTGCAAAATAACTTTTCTAAAGTCTGTAGCTGAACTTTGCGTGAAGGGGATTCCCCCAAGAATGGATTTTCACAGCGAGCAAATATTTGAATGCTTTCTGGCTTCTTCGAAAAACGGCTCTGTTCTTCGTGGTCCCATTCCTTCGATTGATCATTCTGCCCACTAGATCGCTCCGAGACGCGAGATTGTGTTTCTAGAAATGTTTCATTTTTGTCTCATTGTCTTTCTTTTTTTTAGGTGTAAAGATATCGCTATGTCAATACATTTTTTTCTCTACACTCCAAGAGGATGTCGAATGCCAGAGACGGAAAACCCAATTTCTTTTTTGTGTTTATTTTTATTTTCTGATTGTTGCTTTTTTATTTTTACTTTTTCTTTCCTCGCTCGGGTTTGCTGTTAACACCCTGCGGAGCGGACACTTGGAGTGGGGTCGTGCTTCGTGCTCAGCAACAAACGATGCCATTAAAAATGTTACTTGTTGCTGTGTGCGTCTTTCAGTACTGCAATAGTATTATTATTCAGTGTTTTCGAATTGTAGTTGTGGGAGTGAAAGTCATTTAATTTATTATGCCTGTTTGTGCGTATGTGGGAATAGTGTGTGCTTGTGGGTGTGCGAACGTGTGTGCGTATGTGTTTTAGTATATATGTATCTAATATATGCTTGTATGTGCGTGTGTGTATGTGTGTGTATGTCTGTGTGTGTGTTTGAGTGGGTGTGTGTGTGTGTGTGTGTGTGTGTGTGTGTGGTTTGGGGGGAGGGGGCGTGTGCGTGTTGGAGAAGAGTATTTGCCCGAAAGATGCAAAATAAATGTCTTGTTTTGTGGCTTTTATTCAACCTTTTTTGTCTCGTACAGTTAAAGAGAACATTATTAGAGAGAAAAGAATACACGTGCCCCAGAAAAAGAAGAAAAACAGAAAGAAAAACAGAAAAGAAAATCCCCTAAACAAAACAGCAAAAATAGAAATTTAAACCCGCAAAGACAAAAACAAAGCAAAACAATATGACACCCCTAAACACACAAAACAAACAAACAAACACACAAAAAAGTTTCCCAAACAATCAGAATCAAACTTTCACAGAGTTAAAGGCAACAACATAGCAAAAAAATATGACACCCCAAAGAACAAACAAACAAAGAAAGAAACAAACAAACAAATTAAAAAAAACAAAACAAATAATCAAAATCTGACTTTCACAGAGTTAAAGGCAAAAAAAAAAAAAAAACACCAAAAAAAAACCCAGCAAAAAAAAAACAATGACACCCCAAAAACAAACAATCAAACTCAAACTTTCACAGAGTCAACTCAGTACAATTAACAAATGTGTGTTTGTTCTGTCTGGCTGCAGTGCTCTCTGTTTAATGGAGTATACTCAACGATCTGTTGAGCTTATTGTCTGCATTTTTAATTGCTCTTCCAGCTGTTTTGTTCCTTGTTGTGTGCTTAGAATGGTGTGACTCTCAACAGACCTTCGTCGACTTTCAGCACACAAGGCAGAGAGAGAGAGAGAGAGAGAGAGAGAGAGAGAGAGAGAGAGAGAGAGAGAGAGAGAGAAAG
>NW_004797300.1:157916-164082 GCF_000002075.1 Aplysia californica
GAGAGAGAGAGGTGGGTGGTGGGGAGATCATTTTTTTTTCTTAAAGTAGATGTTTTATTTTGATAATTCTGCCGGGTCCAATCTTGATTGAGAAGTATTGTACACCCAACAGACAGACTGATAAGCTGCATAAAAATTCTCCCGGCACGGGAATCGAACTCGAGCCTTTTGCGTGCGACAGAGAATTGCCTACACCACTATACCACTGGCGGCCTTTGAGAGAAAGCAAGAGAGAGAGAGAGAGAGAGAAACGGAGAGAAAGAAAGAGAGAGAGAGAGAGAAAGAGAGAGAGAAAGAGGAAGAGAGACAGACATACAGACAGACAGAGAGACAGAAACGGAGAGAGAAAAACTGAGAGAGGGAAAGAGGGAGAAAAAGAGAAAGAAAAAGAGAGACAGAGAGAGAGAGAGAGAGAGAGAGAGAGAGAGAGAGAGAGAGAGAGAGAGAGAGAGAGAGAGAGAGAGAGAAGGGAGAGGGGTAGACCCTTTCACTTTATTAAGCTCTCAAGAACATGATGACAATTAAAATTTGCTGTTCCTCCCTCTCCCCTCTCGCTGGGCATGTATTCCTTTAAACAGGTATTTACTCCCCAAGGTCCTCCTGCTAGGTTGATCGGCCGACTTTTCCATCATATTATGCATCGGTCAGCATGAAAAGGAATGAGACTACCGAAGAAAAATATGAGGAACAGAACGCGGCGGAATCAGGCACTCGTTAATTTTTCGGCTTGTAGAGTTATTATTGATATCTTAATGCTAGTTCATTTGTCTATCCTTCAATTGAAAAAGTATCCATCTAACTTAGAGAGTAGTTGAGATATTTGTTGCTATTGAAGGATGTGGCATTGCTTAATTTAAGAGGTAAAATTAGCGCGAAAATGGCTGCAAAGGTTTGATGACTTCTATCACCAGAGCCCTTGGAAATTTAACCATCACGTTTTTTTTTACTTTTAATAAAAATATTTCAGTAAAATGCTCGCAGAATGTGGTTTTAAATTGAGATAACAAGTTTTTGCCCCCCCCCCCCCCAATCTGGTTGAACAAAATGCCGTTTTCTTCGATTTCACTATTTTGACAATTGCCTTGTTACACCACGCTGCTATTACAAATAATGTGGTGGCCTTGAAGCAATCAGCAGTGTACCGTTTATAGTAGGTCATGGTGAGCTATTATATTTTTTTAAACTACCCAGCTGGTACATTTTGAAATGAAAACATTGCTACGCAAATCTTACTTCTTTCATTCTATTGATAATTTCCCCCACTTTAGTACCCCTGGCCGTAAAATGGTTCGAAAAATTGCTTCTTCCAATCTATTTTAGGAATAATTGTTCTTTCTATAAAGCTTTTGGTCTGTTTTACTTACTCTACCTTCGATATGTCTTTTTTGCTTCTTCAAAATCGATCAAAGACCCCGATAGCATAAAGCCAAGAGACGGATCGAAATAGAGTTGTACGTTACGAACTTGATCTGCCTTTGGGACTTCACAGTTGTAATCCAAGAGGGATTGGAGGCATTTTCTTGTCTTTCCTGAAGCGTTTCCTCTCAGCCCGATACCCTATCAACGACCAAAGTGCTTCTATATTTAACCCCCCCCCCCCCCACAGACACTCAGAAAACTATATTACAATTGTATTCCTTTACTTCTTGCTGCAAAAATATCATGTACAATAACAAGACTTAACATCAATATTAACAAAAATGACATTATAATCAACAATAACAACAGCATCATTATCAGCAACAGCAACTGCAGCAGCAATAATGGCAGCAGCAACAACAACAACAACAACAACAACAACAACAACAACAGCAAAAGCTACAACAACAACAACTACAACAACATTAACAAACACAGTAACAGCAGCAAAACGACAACGACGACCTCAATGGGATCAGAAACAACATAAATTATGACGATAACAACCACAGAAATAGCAACAACACAAAAAACAACAACAACAACAACAACAACAACAACAGCAATGGTTCTAACAAGAGCAGCAGCAACGACAACAGCAGCACAATCACAGACAACACTAACAATAACAATAACAATAGCAACTGCAAGAAAGAAAACCATACTACTCTGAATAACTAAAGTGAAAAAAGACCATAAAATCAAACAAAGCCTCATGCAAAAACTGTTCCTCCTTTAAGTGTCACCACGCAGACAATGCCAGCCGTGATCCTGCATTCTTGCTTTTGCCCGAGTGCTCATGGTATGCAGGAGAAATAATGTTATGGTATTTCTATAAATCATTCATGAACATAGTATGTGGCACGATAAAGTGGAATCAGGCGCTCTTAAATTTTGGGTATATGGAATTATTAATATCATAATCTGCTTGATCATATTGTTTTACTTTTGATGAAAAAAGTACCCGTCTATCTTGAATAGAAGTGGAAATATTTGCAATTGAAGGAGATACGGGTGGCCTGGTGTCAGAGATAAAATTAACGAGGAAATGGCCTGCAAATTCCAAAGCTTGATTGTTTTCAAAAACTGCAAAGTCGATATTTTTTGCTACCTATCATCAACACCCCCCCCCCCCAATAAAATCCACGCAGAAAGGTGTTTAATATGGACATAAAAGGTGTTTGCCAACTAAAAAACATCAACAACAAAACAAGGAATCTATAAAAATTGTCCAAGAGGCAGAAACCTTCAAATTTATTGGATTTCGTTATTTTGACGAGCGCTTGATTTTACTACAGTGAGTCATATATTTATATTAACACATACTGTTTATAAAACATACAGACATTAATGTTGGATAAATGCATACAATTCAAAGAACTAAAACATTGTCCCTATAACGATTCCATGAACGTGTTTTATAATATTATAGCTACAGCAGGTCTTAAAATTATGAAAACTGTGATTCACTTTGGTAACATCAAACCATTTGAAAGTGCCGTCTTCTGTTCTTTGCTTTCGTTCCGTTTGATCAATAAATGAATGTGTGACCATCTCGCGCATAAAATCAGAAGCAGTAGTAAAAATTTCCGATGGACTTGAACAATGAATCATCGGTAATATAGATAAGGATGGTCGACTGAGTATCTCTGCATATCTATTGGTTTGTCTACCCCCCCTCCCCCTCGCCCCTGTGCGAGGTGACTCAGTACGTCGCTTAAAAGGTCCGAATTATGATCAAATCAAGCGTAAAACATTTACAGCCAATCACTTTTATTGTACATGGCGTTTGTAGTCTATTGAGTAGGCTACCGGACTCGTAATCGTGAGGTTGTGGATTCGGGGGTTAGAGCCGCTGGATCGACGTTGTGTCCTTTGGAAAGGCACTTTACACGAATTGTCCTCACTTCACCCTGGTGGGAATGAGTACCCAGCCATAGAAAGTGAAAGATCTTGTCAGTACGTAAGTGTTTTAGCGTCTATAAATGGCAGCATGCACTATATGCTTCCCAGGACGTTGAGGTTGTTTCAGAATGCTATCATATCATGTCTGCTGGAGTAATAGTATAGGTTGTAAAGCACATGAGAGCTTGCTGTTGAAAGGGAATTTATGTATACAAATGCCATCTGTTATTCTTATTGCTACTACTGTTCGGTTATTTCTTAAGCTAGTGGGTAAGGCTCTGACCCGATCCGATCAAACTGACCTGACAGCCTGGGCAATATTGGTTACACTCTTTTCACAAAGTCATCATGATTCGACGCGTGCCCAGATGAAAGTGCACAGTTCACCACCAGTGAAAGATCAACCAGTATGTATTCCCCCCTCGGCCAAACCAAATACATTAATGCGCTTGCACTGACTGTCGGAAATGAGTACCTGGTTGATTTATACACTCCAATAAAGATTCTGTGTGCCTAAAGTAAAACTATTCTATCTACAGAGTTTGAGTACGTTGAACATGGTTCCTTCTGAGTGCCAATTTGAGGTCTGTAGGGAGGGCGCCCCTCGTATTTACCTTTCCTGGCCTCTTGTCCCGACTTCAAGAAGACTCGTGAGAACCACGTCTATCTAACGATACTGCGGTGATACAGAAGACTTATGAAGACGAGGTCGTGGGTGAGACTAAGTACCATAAACTATAAGACGAATCGCTCGCTATGTTTTGCCGAGACACGTGTAGGAACATGTCAGAAAAGTTGTTGTAAATCCTTCAGGATTTTTACGTTTCCTAAAGAACGTGAAAAGGGTTTCATGTTTGGATTTCTCGACGCGTGCTGAGGAGAAAAAAATATATTCGTTTCTACGACTGTTTGTACATATTTTGTCTTCCGTTGTCACACTTTGTGTCATGACGCAGCGGAATCAGGAGCACGTCAGTTTTTGGGCATGTGAAGCTATATTGGTATAATCTTAAGTTCGTTTTTCTTGCTTTCAATGTGTAACTTCCAAAACGCAGCTGTACAGTCACGTTTTTCATCATTGTTGTTTCATTAAATACAGTTGTTTTTCCCCCCATATGGACGCAGTTTAAGTCACCCAAGAAGAGATCTTCTAGGGTTGAGATCGGGTATGCAACGTCCCAACAGAAATACCAAGATATTCGAAAAAAAGACCAAACCTCCCTACACTGGGGTAGAACTGGGGTTTTCTGTATGCGACTGTTAAGTGCCGAACCGCTGCACAAGAGACGCCACATTTTTTTTCTCCGTGCGACAACTCTTGAAGGTACAAACAGTGAATAACACTAAAGTAAATAGAGTTTTACAAGTAAACCTGTACTTTATCAGTTAAGCCCCTCTTACTATAAGCTGACGACAGGCTTAGGATGAGGTCTTAAAATGTCTTAAGTTGTTGGAAAAAAACTCGTAAAACGTTACTGGAAGGACCCGTTGAACCCGAACACAGACGTTTTACATTTCATACAATTTGAATCAGTCATTCAGATAAAGGGGTCGTGTGTGAGTGAGTGTGTGTGTGTGTGTGTTTGTGTGTGTGTGTTTGTTTGTGTGTGTGTGTTTGTGTGTGTGTGTGTGTGTATGAGAGAGAGAGAGAAAGAGAGAGAGGGGGAGAGAGAGAGAGGAGGGAGAGAGCAAGAGAGGGTCGAGCAATAGGTACATAAAATATAGTTGGCAAGCTGCTGCTGCTTAACTGTTCTTAGCCCAGAAAGCAAATATCTTCAGAAGATAGAAAAGTACCTCATTTATTCTTTCTACAGTTATATCTACGTTATGTATCTTCTCTTACTTTTTTGTATATTTAGACATTGAATGTCGACAAAGTGTTTCTCCAACATAATATGCAACCAATACCGCACAGATTAATAAAAAAAACAACCTCGACAGCTGAGTGAAGAGTATTACACGGCTTAATGAAGTCACTTGACAATGAGACCGTTGGATGTGTCCTTCAAATGAACCCATATTTCCATAAGATCGAAAATAGGACTTTATACTTGGACTCCCAGAAATGGTGTAGGCTATTTTTTTCAGAAAGATAACTTTAAAAAAAAAATTGTGATGTTATATTTTTTTTCTAACTGTATATGTATTCTTTTGGATTGGTCGTTGAAAAACGAAGTACAATAGATATTGATCCAAGTCGTATTATACAATTTTGTTTCGATATCAAACGAAAATAACATCTTTCAAAGATTTTCTTTCCTTCCTTCCCTTTTCCTGAAGAGAAAAAAAGCTCGCCATGCCACAGTCCTTTATCATTAGTAATGATAGACACATTCACGGTTTCCGACAGCTTTGTTTTTTTGTTAGTTTTTAAGTGACCAAAAATTGTTGAATTATTATTAGAAACCCTTTATTATATAACGGTTGAATTTCTCTGGGTCACCTTGAGTACTGAATTATTATTGGAGCGTCCCTATCGGTCTCATGTCAAGGTCCCTTGGCAGTTGTCAGTTGGGCAACCGGAAACATTGCGGCCTAAGTCTCAGCTGTTAGTCCTTGGTTCGCTGTCCACCGAGACTCAGGACAGGGGAAGTGACGCGAAAGTTCGAGAAATTTCCAGAAGTCACAGAGAAGGTTTTTAAAGAACGAAAAAGAGTGAAGGTAATGAGGAAGAAGATGGAGAAAACGGAAACTACGAACGATGAATGGGACTAGTTGTTCTCAGAATAGAGCAAAAGGCGGAGGGAGAAGAAGAAGAAGAAGAAGAAGAAGAAGAAGAAGAAGAAGAAGAAGAAGAAGAAGAAGAAGAAGAAGAAGAAGAAGAAGAAGAAGGAGAAGGAGG
>NW_004797300.1:164299-165735 GCF_000002075.1 Aplysia californica
GGGGGGGAGGAGGAGGCTGAAAAGGGGGTGAGTTGTAGATGTTATCAGACACACAGTTATCGGATTGCCCTTGCCTGCAACACCTACATGAGTGACCAGGAAATTCGAGAAGTAACCTTCTTCTAGCTTTACGCTTTAGCAGACACAATGTAGATCATTTAAGGGTTAGGTTGCGCCCCTGCCTGTGAGGGCCAAACCGTGTTGAGAGAGATACAACGTCTCAGCAAATAACCCCCCCCCCCCCCCCACACACACACAAATCACAAAAAAACAAAAACAAAACAACCGAAGCTGTACTCGATAAAAATTCTAAACACAGGAGAGTGGGTGGTTGGCGGGTGCTCCGGTGTGGTTTGCTTCTTCTTTCCAATCAAACATCTATCGTCCTTATCTCCCCTCCTTCTTTTATTATGCTTACTCTCTTGTAACACCTCTATTCTTCTGGCGCTCATATGACCGTATGCAGTTGCGATTTCCGTAAAACCTATACTAAAACAAAGGGGAGTAGAACTCATGTGTTCTCCTTGCAACAACAAAGTGTCTATCCGCTACACAACAAAGGACAGTTAGCAGTAACCAAGGTACCATTACTTCATCTTCGGTTCCATACCTTGTTTCCTTAGTCTCCATGGGTGGGTGGTTGGCGGGTTCTCTGGTTTGGTTGTCTCCTTCTTCCCTACCAAACCTCTATCGTCTTATGTTTCCTGCTTCCTCTTTCTTAGTTTGTAACTGTTTATAACACTTTTAATCTTCGGCACTCTTAAGACCAAATTGTGTTGCAAGTGAAGTAAAACTTTTACTAAAATAAAAATAGCCAAAAACGTTATATTAATATCCCTCTTAGCCCGGGTTGGCTCTGACTGACAGGTCGAAGTCCGGCTAATACTGATCTAAAACAATATGTTTATGGGTACATAAAGGCACCTACCTTAAAGATTAGAAAATAACCATCGATAAGAGTAGGCTTCAATGCCATCCGGGCAAAATTCAAAATTTCCTACCAACTATGTTTAATGTGTCTCGTGTGCTCATATGACCGTAGGCCTATGCAGTTAACCATAACTGATATCATCATGGACTGTGAGGGATGACCCTGGTTCGAATTCCTCACAGTAAGATTGGGAAATTGAGTTGTCTTGGGCGTCTTTGGTGTCTCTCTGCCAACTCCGTTCGTCCTATCTGCAAGAAAGATCAAAGAGGAGGTTTCACTTCTTAAATAATCTTGTTTGGTTGAAAGAGGTATAAAAGTCCGTATGTCAAAAAGGAATCTAGCGGGTAGTACCTCGTCAAAATCTCTCCTTAGTGATTCCCCCTCCCCCTCTCCAGCCCTCCATTCTCTTAAATTTCTTTTATTTGGGGGTCTCCTCTTCTGTGTCTTGAAAGAGAGATGGGGGCAGAGGTGAAGAGAGAGAGAGAGAGAGAGAGAGACAGAGAGA
>NW_004797300.1:167367-170105 GCF_000002075.1 Aplysia californica
GTCTCTCTCTCTCTCTCTCTCTCTCTCTCTCTCTCTCTCTCTCTCTTTCTCTCTCTCTGTTTCTGTCTGTCTCCAACACAGATGTACTTTTTAACCACCCAAATTCAGGTCAATATTATGGTCTAGGCTTGAAATTTTCTTTCTTTTCATGATTCATGATAGGGACAACCGAACAAAACCTAGTTTTTGTTTGTCTCTGGTGTAAAAAGGAACCAAAAATGGACTTCAGTGGATTGGCTGTGACACCGACGCTATGTTTTATTGGTCAGACTGGGCTTCAAGAAGAAATATCGGCGCGAACGATTTATTGAATTTTATTGTTTTCTCTCCTTTCGATACAATTTACATCAATAAAAAGGCGGTCTGCTGCAATCCTGCCTGTCAGAGGCAATTCAACGTGAGTGGTACAAAAAAGTCTCAGCAGAAGTAGGGATATGTAGTCGATAAAATAGACTGCCCCACGTGGGAGTTGAACTCTTGTCCTTTGCGTGCTACGGAAAAGAACCTCACCATTAGAGTACACCCGCTGGTGAGGTGAAAGAAATCTAGAGAGAAGACGTTGTGAGTACTCTAGGGATGTTATGGCGTGCACGTACAATACTCTTCTTTTTTTTAGAAAAGGGGGTCTTGGGAAGGGGGGGTGGAGGGCGGCTGCACTCCCTGTTAGTCGGTCAGCGAACTATATATGTCCCTTGTCCTTTCAAGGTGTCTGAAAATAACAGTGGAAGTACCACCAACTGTGAGTGGAGATTTTACTAAGCTTGAAACTGAAACCGTGATTGATTTGTTACTTATTTCGGAGAGCGTACAGCGTACTTTGTCTAAGCGTTGTTCTTCCCAGCATGTTAACCGGCGGTAAAAAAATACAGACCTTTGGAGAATAATGGCTCAAATAATAAGAAAAATGTTGAGAAATAATGCCGTTCTTTCCAAGTACGACTATTATATTATGAATTTATCGCAAGTAAGTGGGCGCAGCCGTTTCTGATAAAAATGATATTGAGGAAAAATTGAACAAGTCGAATAATAGATCAAAGTAGATGAAGGCAAAATTTGAAAGGTGGAACTTGTGTTATTTCTCCCTTGTACTCTCCAAAGAGGTTTACTACTTTCCAACAGGCGGTACAACCTTCTAAATGGGGAAACACGGTTTAGTGAAATAATATAGAACTAGTTAGCGTCATTTCACACACGCACCAAGGCGGCAACCTCGCGATTACGAATCCGGTAGCGTAGCCACTAGACTACCGACGCCTCAGAAATGGCGTAGGTTTTTGTCTTTAGTTTACTTTTTTTTTAAACCTTCTATATTATTGCATCTGAAAAAGTGGGCGAAATTGTTTCAGTTTAACGCAACACTGTATGGTTATTTTTGAGGCCTGACTTCCGAGTTTAACGAATGTCTCAAAAAGGATCGAGACAATTGGGAACATTCGTGTAAAGAGCCTTTTCCACGGGCACGTTGGGACGGGCTAAGCTTTGAACCTTCGAACCTGTACATTGCATCTTTTCGGGGTAATATATTTTGCAAGTGCAGCCATGACTACACTAACTTATGGACGAAATGCACAGGCTTCAAACAGACTTTTGTGTATATAGGGTGGTGGGCAGATATAAAAAACAATAAAAAGGAGAGGGCAAAAACAATACCACCATAGCCCCCACAACTATAAACATCAATGCGTATAGATCAACAACAAAAATAAGCGTAACAGCAGTAGCAATAATGTTCTGAACTTAACATATAAAGTTGTACGTTACCATATGGATCAAGTAAATATTTCATGGTTAAGTAGTTTGTTTATTTGTATTTGTAAGAATAAGAAAAGTTGTGATAAGTTCCTTCCTGCGATATCATATTGTTACAAGGTAGAAAATGAAATATTATACAGTAGTAGTAAAAGTTCCGGCTTCCATCATCATAAAGAATCTTGGTTCAAGTTTCAGATTTTCAGGCCTTGATATGCGGTACTTCCGTGAAGCAGTCTTAACTTAAAAAAATCTTTCAATGTCTTTTTTTGCTCCTCAAATATACATGTATTCGTGGGGATGCAGTTTTTATGTGAACATTTTATATGTTTACCAGACGCGCTGAAATTTTGTCACAGCAAGGTTTGAAATTACAGCAATCACATGGTGGTATTTCTCATGTGTCTGTCTGCCACGGGCCAAGAATTATTAACTTAACCATCTTCAACTTTTACAATTTCAAATGATTGTGCTTATGGTCTAGAAAATTTGAGACTGTTTAAATCTTCAAAAGATTATTACGTAGGTAAAGAGAAATAATTTTAAGCATCGGGACATACGAACTTTAAAACCAAAATAAATAAATAATAAATGAAATAAATGAAATAAATGAAACAAAATAAAGAATTTTAAAATCATTTTTGTTTTAACGCTTTCCTTTTCGTTTCCTCACATACATACGTAAGTCGGTAACATCTTTGGTTGCCATGACGACAGGTTTCTTTTGGCCCCCACTTTTATATGCTTTGTATTGCTGTTCTTTGATGCCAAGACGCCAGACAGCGTGTAATGGACGGTGAAATTCCGTGTCTATTAGTCAATCATTATTCCTCGATTGGTGTTTGTCACCTCGTGACAACGTGTGGCATTGGAAGTGCCCTGTTTCTACTTTATTTTCTTATCATACGTATTTACTCTATAAATGCTACAACAGAAAAAAAAACAAACAAACAAACAAACAAACAAAAAACAACAACCCCCAACCCGCC
>NW_004797300.1:170205-171517 GCF_000002075.1 Aplysia californica
AAAAAAAATAAATGAAATAAATTGTTCTCACCATTCCAAAAATAGTATTTTTATTTTAGAATACGAAGCGGATGGCCCTCATTCGAATCTCAACAGGGAGTTCTAAATTTGATTTGTTTTGGGGAGTTTTAGGGCTTTTTTCTACCCATTTGGCTCGACCTTATCGGAGCTGGACGATGAATTAGGAGGTTCTGCTTTTTAAATAATCTGTCAGTGTTGAAAGGTGTTAAACTTTTATAATTTCGCAAATTTCTCTTTTGGATAAAATCACTTTATATCTGATTCTAGCTTCTTTATAACCGTACTTCAGTTCATCGATGATACGTGTTCGGCAATTCTGACTTTAGAGATAATATTTAAAACAATTTACAGAAAAAGGTTTAAAAAAAGTTCTGTCCACTGTATACGCTTTTTCAAAGCCCATTTTAAACCCGTAACACATTTTCGACGGACAGTACTTCGCAAACGACAAATTCTCCATTTTTGAAAGCCTGCAATTTTTCTTTTTGGTGTTCCTCAGGATTACTTTGTGAGACGCGCCATGCAGAACCTGATCAATATGAGGAATCCCCGAGTGATGGAGCATCTCAGGTAAGGAAAAGTTGATGACTTTTAAAAAGTTATTTTTTCTTGTACAATTCGTGACCTTAGATTTATAAAGTTCTATCTAACGTTTTGGATGTTTTGATTACTAAGACCATGAGGCCGAAACCAAATGTTCTATCTGCTCTATCAAAATCGTAAGCTTGTTCGGAGTAGTTATCAAGATATTCAAAAAATTGCATTCTAAAAAGATTGACACGGTGTGAAACTGAAAAACTTTGGCTACTTTTTTACTTTCCCTCTTTTGTTTCTGTCTACCTGTCTAGTCTTATCTTCCGTACACTAATTGGCCGTTATTTTGTCGGTGTGCTTCTCTTTCCTCAAACTCAAACTCAGACTCAAATCAAACTCAAACTCACACACACACACACACACAAACACACACACACACACTCTCTCTCCCTCTCTCCCCCCCCCTACAACACTTATTTAATCCCCCCTCGACACGATTTCCTTATTTCCAGAAATGAGTCCAGCGAACTATTCGGCGAGGAGCTTTTGATGCGCTCCTACAGTGACCAGAACCTCCGCCACGAACCCATCTCCGATGACACGCTACTCTCTATGGCGGATGAGGCAGCAACGAAACTGGGTAAGGAATATCATTCTTCAACTTTCTCTCACCTTTTATTAGTCCTGACACCTCTTACTCTTTCTACTGCTACTACGCCTCATCCTACTGATACTACGCTTCCTCCTCCTCCTCCTC
>NW_004797300.1:171617-178833 GCF_000002075.1 Aplysia californica
CTCCTCCTCCTCCTCCTCCTCTACCTCTTCCTCTGCCTCCTTCTCTACTTCCTTCTCTCTTCCCCGTCCCTGTCGTCCCTCTCCTCCATATCCAATTCTACCTTCTCATTCTTCACATCCTCATCCTCCTCCGCCCCCTCTACCTGCCCCTCATTCTCACTGTCTTCTTCTTCCTCCCCATCGTCGCTGTCCTCCTCCTCCACCTTCTCCCCCGCACCTCCCTACTCCTGCTTATCCTCCTCCTCCTCTTCCTCCTCCTCCTCCTTTTCCTTGACAACGAGAACAATGGTGATGATGATGGTGGTGGTGGTGGTGGTGGTGGTGGCTGCACATCATTCAATCATCCGAAGTATTCTTCTTGCTTATATAATAAGGTGTTTATAATGGTGTTCTTCATTCCAACCACATTTTACTTGATACATTCTGGAGGAATGCCTTATACTTCCAAAAATATAAGTGTTATTTTATGGCAAAATAAAAATCTAAAAACAAACCCAGGTTAATTTTTGAGAGATACTTTACAACAACTGACCTTATCCACATAAATCTAACCATATTTTACTTTTTCGATACCTTCCCTGCTCACACCATTATTTTGTTTCCTTCTGTCCTTTCACCTTTCCTCTCTTGTGTGTAGCATCTTCCCTTGTGGGTGGTTGACGAGTGCTCTGGTGTGCTTCTACCTCCTCTTTCTTCTCAGAAGGTGGGAGAAGGGGAGGTATCGAAAAAGTAGAAATGTGGTTATATTAATGTGGATACCGTCAATTGTTGATCTTTTTTCCTGTCAAACATCTAGCGTCATTACCTCTCCTTTTTAAAATGTTATTCCTCAGTAACACGTCTAATCTTCGGCCCTTGTTCAACCTAATTGTGCTGCAAATGCCGTCAAACGTGTATTAAAACGTTTTATTAAAATAATCAAAAAATCGTCCCAACATTCCTTTACTAACAGCCCTTCAATCCTATCCTTTTCCCCTACGTTTCAGTTCTCTGTGTCTGTCTAACATTCTCCTCTTCGCCTATTTCTGGTCACGTAGAAAATATCATTATGGCATTCCTTTCTCGACAGATGACAAAAAGAGGCTTAGAGTCTTTATATAATAGATCAACCAAACTATTAAAAGAATATCCCAGCGTTCAATGGGACATCTGAATACATAAACCGATAACCCCCCCCCTAAAAAAAGGAAAATAAAAGAAGAGATCGTAAGGCATTCTTAGAATAGAAACTGTGCATACGTTCTACTAGGTCAAAATCGAACGAAGAGAAGGACGAAAAAGAACAAACAAACCCCAAACAAATAAGGGCTGAAACTCTAAGAGGAAAACGCGCGAGACAGTTGCGCATTATGACCACTCATACCTTTTGCTCCTGGGGTCAAATCCGATCACTTGGAAGAATCGACCACGCCACCAAATGGCATCTTGGCGTTAGTCGTGGGTTAAAATCGATTTGAGCTCTTCTATTAGTTGCTCAATGCGTTTGGGGCCATCTCTCCGATGAACATTCTGTCGACGTAAGTGCTCCAACTCTTTTTATACTTTACATTTTACTTTTTTCATCCTCTGTTGCCGTTAAGTGTCGAGGGGAAATGCAGTTTTCTATGGAAGGCCAGCTGTTCAGCTCTTTCAGTTGGGATATTATAATTTCTCAGGGTATCTTTCAATCTATCTTTAGCGTGGTCTACCTTTTCCTTTATGGCCGGAGTACTTGATGTTATAGGCTCTCGACGCTGGCTGGCTAGTAGATACTACTCCTTTTGTTTTTCTCGAAGCATAGTTTATCTACCGTCTGCTCGTTGGCCAGTCACGATTTCACCAGAGACACTTGAAACGTAACGCCTCAATGACATAAAGTCAAACCGTACTTCGCCCAGACCCATTTTGGACGTCGGTGAAATGTAAAAACAAAAGTGTGGAAAGTCCGATGAAGATTCTATTGAACATAACGGAGTAGGCTAGTTAAAGTTAAACAAAAACGTGTAATTAATTTCTCCTGGCCTAAGATTTTTTACGTACCACTATAAGATGACACATCTACAAAAGATAAAGAACTAGTTAGACGAAAACGGATCTTTATTTTGTAGCCCAAAGATATTCTATTGTGTTCTGTACTGCACTGGCTCTTTCTTCCCACAAGCTTTGAAAATCCCAAGTAAAATTTGGAACATTCTAATGACGGTGTTAATGAAATTTCAGAGATGGTTAGAGCGTGTGGTTAGCTAAGTTGGTATTATGCTTGACTACGGAGCGGATGGCCCTGGTTCAAATCCTAAAAGCAGAGCTCTTTTTCTGAACTCGGGTTATTTGGGAGAGTATTGAAGGCTCTCCACTGAGGAGAACATATCACCAAGACATGTTTTCCACAATCAGGCCAGAAATACGGTAAATTTGAACACGCCAAAGATAGTGAGTTAAAAAAGTAGTCGCATTCGTCCTTTCTTTCAGGTTTTCAAAATATGCTTTTAAACCCACATAGGGTAGCGAAGAAAAGGAAAAATATCTTAAAATAATATAGACAGGTGATGAAAGAAAACGAGGACCACTTTTTTGTTTTTGTTTTCATGGAATGTCTTCTTGACAAAGGCGGTAACCCCGTCCATACCTAGTTGGTTAAAGCTCGCCCAATTGTTTCCATATTGGGTGTCTAGCCAATAACAAGGGCCCTTATTAGAAGACCATTCTCTAGTGACGAAAATGTGGGCGGTTCAGAAACGACACGATTAGAGGCTGTGCATGACAATGTCTTGTCACTGAAAGATAAATTTATTCTCTCTCTCTCTCTCTCTCTCTCTCTCTCTCTCTCTCTCTCTCTCTCTCTGTCTCTGTCTCTCTCTCTCTTTGTCTCTTTTTCTCTCTCTCTCTCTCTCACCCACACACACACACATGAGCACACACTTATTCACTCATTCCTTCTGTCTCTTTTGGTCTGTTTCTTCAACAAATATTTTTCACCATTGCTCCTCAGGGGCAGACAGAGAATCGGTGCTTCGCGGAGCGGGTGAAGAATACTTCAAACTGTGCCTCAGCGACTACGGCAAAGCTCTGCGCATGCTCGGAAGTAATCTTTGGGAGTTCTTCAGCAACATTGATGGACTGCAGGATCAGGTCTGCCACTCTTTGTAAACTTGTGCCCGTGTTATCGATAATAGTATTTTCATTTTGCGCGTTTTTCAATCATCTGTATCTATATTGACAACACCATCACCAACAACAACAATAAAATAACAACAACTACAGCTCCAACACGACCACCACAACCATCAGCACCACCACCACCACCACCACCACCACCACCACCAACAACAACAACAACAACACCAGTAGCAGCAGTAGCAACTGCTACGACAAAAAGAGAAAAAGAGCTACAACAACAGCAACGACAATATAAAATCCAACATAAATCTCTGTAATAACAAGAAATCAGCAGGACAATACTACTGGAACAGTTGCAATAACAAAAATCCCTACATATGCATGCGTGTGCATCACACCCCCATCGACACAATTTAGGTAATATAGGAGGTAGTCTTTGAACCAGTCCTGTCTGCCAGGGGGCCAACCCGGGCTGAGAAGGATTCAACATCCCAACAGAAAGACACAGATATTTGATTAAAAAGATTATCTCCATACAGGAATCGAGTTTGGCTCTCCCGAGTATGACAGCGAAGTCCCTAACCGCTACACCAAACAAGCCGTTACAAAAATCCCTACACAAAGATATTGCATAAAATGTCTGCAAACAAAAAGCAGAAGGAGTGACCTCTTCCGTCTAAGTACTCTAAGCTCACTGCACATCGGTAGTTTCCATCTAAGTACCGAACTACACAGCATCGGTTGAAGTCTACTTTCGAAACGTCCTCTGCTTTTACCACTCTTTTGGTGGTTATTTTAAAATGTCTTGCATCATGGTGAAAATAGGCGCACGTCAAGTAATTAAATCAAAGAAACCGACATTTTCCCGCCCCTTGGTTTTTTAAAAATCTTTTTTTCGGGTGGGGGGGGGGGGGGCACACTATTTATGTCCATTTAAAAACACATTTCTGTGTGGACTTTGGCGACCATTGTCTCGCTAATTGTATTCTGAAACCAGGTGGCATCTGCCTCTTTCAATCGCAAATATTGGGACTTCTGTTCATGATAGATGGATATTTTTTTTTGTTAAAAGGAAGATATAAACAAGCTTTAAGATGATCCTAATAACTCATTTTTTAAAATTATGCCCCAAAACTGACGAGTGCCTGCATGATTCCACTGTGTCGTGGGACAACTGGAAGTATGCTTTACGTCCCAATTGACGCTATTTAAATCATTTCAGGAGGCAGTCTTCAAGCGTGCCTTTGGGGATCAAACTAGGTTGAGAGGGAAACACCATTCCAGAAGAAAGACCGAGATACTCGATTTAAAAAAAAATTCCCCACACGGCAATCAACCACTGGTTTTCTTCCGTGGGACTGTGAAACACCTAACCGCTACACTATAGACCCCGGTTATGGGTGGTTGGAGGGTGCAACTATTAGGTCCTATTTCTTTTCTTTCCCTGTAGTTTTTCTGTCTGTCTACTTTTTCCTTGCCCTGTATGACCGATTTGTGTCGACGTTCATCTCTTTACGGAAACAAACCGCTCTTTATCCATGCTCGCTTCCAACACAGCCCCGGATATTGCGCGCTTGCTTCCTGTTCGATGTGCAGGCGCTGAGAGTCTTTTGTCAACATGCACGAGGGTTCTTGAAGGAGCTGGCACTTGTTTTTCTGACAACGCCTTTGAACGTTTTCTCTTGTTTTACTCATTTAAAAAAACAAAACAAACAATTGTATGAAATAACGGGTGTGGGCGGAGAGGAGAGATTCTATGCTGAAACATGTTTTTCTAATTGTCACATGGGATGAAGACGGACGGTTGAATCCTTTTTACATGTAAACAGAAACTCCAAAAACTAAACTATAACAATAGATTCTTTAAATGTCAATTCGAACAATGTGTATTTGAACTGATGAAAGGGAAATGCACTATGTGCTCTCTCCTAAATTTGATGTACATGTATTGGTGTTTTTTGAAGAAATATTAGTCTTAGAAAACACAACGAACTTTTCGATCTAACAATCGATGTTTTAGTTAAAGCCATCCATAACAAAAGACAATAGAAAACAAACAAACTAGCAATATGTTTGCTGGACAACGTATTTGTAGGAAAAGTTACAAGCCGCTAGAAAGAAGAGAGAGAGAGAGAGAGAGAGAGAGAGAGAGAGAGAGAGAGAGAGAGAGAGAGAGAGTCGAGGCGAGGCGAGTAGACACAGAGAGAGAGAGAGAGAGAGAGAGAGAGAGAGAGAGAGAAAGAGAGAGAGAAAGAGAGAGAGAGAGAGAAAGAGAGAGAGAGAGAGACAGAGACAAAGACAGAGAGAAAGTGACCGAAAGATAAATTAAAAGAAAAACAGAAAGTTTTGCTCAAAGTATGCGATAGAGGGAGGGCAAATATACAATCACAGAAAAGTCACTAGGGTAAATAGCGGGACGGGAGGAAAACTAGACGGGAGAAAGCAAGAAGAGAAGAAGCCTAGATAAGTCAGACGACGAAAACTTCAAACAGTCTTTAAAAATACATTTCAAAATTCCAAAAGTGAAATAAAAACAAGTTAAGAGAATGAAGAAAGTCAAAATGTGCAATAACTATTACGTTATAAAACAGTTGGAGTGTATCGGTGTGCAAGTGTGCAAGTGAGTGTGTGTGTGTGTGTGTGTGTGTGTGTGTGTGTGTGTGTGTGTGTGTGTGTGTGTGTGTGTGTGTGTGTGTGTGTGTGTGTGTGTGTGTGTGTGTGTAGAGAGAGAGAGAGAGAGGGGGGGGGGGAGGGCTGTGAAAGTAAAATAAAATCACACACACAAAAAAGCAACTGATGTTCTTCATTCTAGAACTTTATCTTACTTTGCTTTACCAAACAAACCGAATGCATTGAATTTGTAGAGAAACAAAACAAAACAAATGTCAGTAGCGTCGGTCGGTTTCGCTGACAGGATAGTTTGTTGTACCCTGGACTTGATCGTACTTATTTGACTCTCTGCACAACAATAAGCAAGACATTGCTTATTTCTTTCCTATTCCCAGGTCAAAGAGTACCCCCGTTTCCAGGGGCAACAGCCGCCATCATTCCGCTGCGACTGGAAGAAGAGCCATTTGAATCTACACTACTACTCATTACGTCATCAAATTCTGAGCTTCACCGCGGGTACGGTGCAAGCAGTATCTAAACTACTCTTCAACACAGAGCTACAGCTGGACATCTCTCCCAACAAGGACCCCAATGCACCACACCACATCTTCTACATCTCCACAGCCTCCGTCGACGACAACGAAAACAGCAGAAACAATCTGTACCCAGACCAGGTGAACACGTCCGACAACCCAACAGATTCGAAAATCGGGGTACACACGATCTGCGCGTCGTTTCCCTTCCACGTCATTTTCGACCAGGATCTTCAGATCACCCAGCTCGGAGTGTCATTGGCTAAAATGATCGCTCCCGAAGTAGCGACCAAAGGTCGAGATGTCGGGGCCTATTTTGACATTATCAAGCCAAAGGTGAAGCTCAGCTTCTCTGCCATTTTGTCCAGGGTCAACTCCAGTTTCGTTGTACGCACCAAAGACTTGTCTAAGAACAATCACAGACTGTCCCAGGTATGTGTTTTTAAAATGTTTTTAATGTAGCTTTTTTACCCCCCCCCCTTACCCAAATCCACACAATTTAGACCATTTAAGAGGCGGGCTTCCGACCCTGCCTGTCTGGGCAGGGCTAACCTGGGCTGAGAGGGATACATCCCAGCAGAGGGACCAAGACACTGAATGAAATGTTCTCCCCTCTCGGAAATCGAACTCTTCGGGTCTTCTGAGTGCGACAGCGAAGCAGATTAGCGCTGCACTACAAACGCCGGTCAATCGACACATTTACGATCAATGGTCAGTTAACAGTGAACACAATTTTAAGGTTTGTTCACACTGTAATTTGCGGGTGGTTGGCAGGTGCTCTGATATGGTTTGCTCCTTCTTTTCTATCAACTATCTCTTGTCCGGATGTTTCCCTATGTTTTATGGGTTTATTTTTTTACTCTTGTACGAGTCGGTGGCCTAGTGGTCAGTCTCTCGGACTCGCAACCGTAAGGTCGTGGGTTCGAATCCCGTCAGGGGCCCGACGTTGTGTCCTTGGGAAAGGCACTTTACACGAA
>NW_004797300.1:179006-181255 GCF_000002075.1 Aplysia californica
CGGAGTGTTCTGTGGTCTGCTGGGGTAATAATATAGTGTAAAGCGCATAGAGCCTGCTGTTGAGCGGGGATATGCGCTATACAAATGCTATTATTATTATAATTATTCTAATCTTCGTATACATGACCTTACTGTGTGGTAAATATCTTACTAAAACTAAAATACTGCAATTTGGCCTCATTTTACAGACGACTTTGAAGTATGCAAGTATTAGCTCATTTAATTCTTTCACACCTCATGGCTTTCAGCTTTGAGCAGTGTACACATCAAATCTAAGCCAGTCCACTCTTTGATGTTGCCTTCTCATCTTTTTCTCTGTCTGTCTGTCCATCTAGCTTCTTTCATTGAGCTTTGCTACTGCATCTTTGCCAGTGCTGGTGTCGTTACCGCTTGTGGTGAGACTGGCGATCCACCGTCACACGCAGAAGATCTGAGCTCGATGTCCCGAGTGGGGATACTTATTTTATCGAGCATCTCAGTCTTTTTGCCCGGACGTTGTATTCCACACAGCCTGGATTGGCCCTGACACGTAGGGCTGAAACCCACCTTCAAAATGGTCTAAATTGTGTCGATTGATGTTTAGTTCCTCATCAAGTGCCAGATCTGCGACAGACATCAGCGACCGTGGTTTGCCATTCATTACTTTGCTCGGATGATATCAACAACGTTATTGTATCCTGATCTTTCCTCATCACCCCTCTTTTTTTTGCTTCCCTAGTAAGATGTTCTGGATCCACTCCTGCCTCGTTTGCCTTTAGTTTTTTTAAAAGTGAGAGCTAGAGGTCCAGGAACCGTATGTCTATTCAAGTGTCCCAAAAAACTGCATTTGTCTCTTCCTAATTGTTTTTATCAGTAATCGCTCCTCGAGAGCTTATGCAAGTATTAGCCCATTTGATTTTTTACCCTTCCTAGTAATTCCCCAAGAAACCACATTCTGTTTCTTCCATTTTGCTTTCACTGTCTTTGACAACTTTCCAGCATTAACAGCCACATGAAAACGTGGCTCATAAAGACCTCTTATAACTGTCATTTTGGTACTCATTGGGATGTTTCTATTTTTCAAGATTTTACCCATTGTATTGAAACTATCTTTAGATATTGCAAATCTTCGTTACACTTTTGTGGACCATATGGTGCCATATGTAATCCTTCATCTGAGAAGTTTAAACGGTTCAAATTGTTCGGTCATGAGTTGTTTATGAGACTGAAAATCGGATTTACTGCTTTTATATGTTATCACCATGCATTATGCTTTCTTCTTATTTAACAATAACCGTTTAAGTTTACTTTATTTTACACTAGTATTGAGAAACAACAAGAGATGACGTCCTTTAAAAAAATCTGCTATTAAAACGGTTGGGTTTAGATAACTTATACATTTTTTTTTAAATGTTGGTGTTCGTGTGACGTGCCGTACCGTTTCAGTTTTCTTCCTGTCACTAAAGTTCACATACCAATGACATTATGATTATAGTCTAACTTTCACTTTTTCGTCAGTGATATGATCCCTGTAAAAATGTAAAAGATGGCAAGACATTTACACAAAAAAACCCTTCCCATAGCTCATCACCGCAGCCTACATCCTTCTCACTATGCCGCTGTCAATGTCCATAACTCGCGTGCATATACACAAATTAAGTGCACACACAAATACAAATTAACTTTAGCACAACCCACTGTGGGCCAATTATTTAAGGGCCAAGGTCTACGCAAATGATTTGATGATTTTATTCGATAAAGAGCGCACTGCGCAGTCTGACTCCCTGATCCGCCTGATTCTGTAGAGTGAATAACTCGCATAAGGTTACAGTGCTTTTAATTCTCTAAGGCCTTCTAATACATTTTAACCCCATTTTTCAGACAAGACAAGCTTAAAAAAGTATTTATTGCTTTTAACTTTCAAAGGTATCCAGATCGATTTCAAATCTAATATGCAAACTCAGCCGATCGCCCAATGTGTTTTATCCCAGGAATGCTCTCAGACTAAATCGTTTCTCCATATCATTGGGATGTTATGGATAGACGATTGAATAAAACCACCCTTATTTGGAGAAAGCCTCTCTATCGTTTTGGGATTACACTCATGAATATGCATGGGTCTTTATATCGAAAATGATTTGGGATCATTGAAAGCACGTCAGGAAATATCGAGCTCCTGAAACTAGACTCCGTGTGACAGGCGACTATTTTACACCAGCCATCGCTACTCATCTTTGCACACAAAGGCCCATTGTACAGCCTACCCCCCC
>NW_004797300.1:184001-185114 GCF_000002075.1 Aplysia californica
TTTCTCTCTTTCTCTGTCTCCCTCTCTCCCTCTCTCCCCTCTCCCTTTCCGATACGCATTCATACACTTCATACCCATTTCTCACTCCATACCCATTTCTCGCTTCCGCCACAAACCTTTCCTGTCTGTCAATAAGAGGCGAACTCCCATTATTCCCGAACACGCCGCTTTCACTTTCTCACGACCGTCACGTTCAGCTTCTGAATATGGCTGTCGTTATTCGCTGATATTGACGAATTAACACCCCACCCTACCCCTCTGTCATTGTTTATTCGCTCGGTCTTTCTGCCGGGATGTTGTATCCCTCTCTGCCCTGGTCGGCCCTGGCAGGCAAGGTCGAAACCTGCAGTGTCCTAAATGACCTAGATTGTGTCGACAGGAGCGTAAAAAACGCCCTCATACACGAAAAAAAGCAAAAAAGGCAAACAGCAACAGCAGAGAGAAGGAAAGGACCACCGATGTAATTATTTGTCTTGCTAAGTGTGCGCGATATACACTTTTGGACACTATCAAACGCACTTTTTTTCGAACCAGATGGCGTCAATCTCATATAAATGGGCAAGGGGAAAAAAAAGCCTTATTTCCTTCGAAATACATACATTTATCTTTCCTTCTACGAAACAGAAGGAATTACGTCTTTTACGTGGGGATATTTATTATGTGGAAGAAGGTACCTGCTGTCATTTTAACAAAGTCCAAGGCAATGGAAGGCTGACCAAGAAATATGTGTCAGTAATTGACTTTATTGAAAAATTTGGCTAATCCTTAACTTCGTATCTGTGCTCATATTTTTCTTTTCCCCGCTTGCAATACCATTATAATGATGTCTTACACTAGAATTAGTGAACATACTAGTTCGGGACAGGGACACGGGAGGAATATAATAAGATAATAAAGATAATAATAATGATAATGACAATAATAATAATAGCAATAATAGCAGAATAATGACAATAGTAGTAATTATAACGCTACTACTACAACAACAACTACAACAACAACAGCTACTACTACTACTACTACTACTTCTACTTAACTACTACTACGACTACGACTAGGGCTACTACTACTACTACTACTACTACTACTACTACTACTACTACTACTACTACT
>NW_004797300.1:187060-189101 GCF_000002075.1 Aplysia californica
ATTCAGTTACCACGGACTCTTAAGCTAAGGAAATAACTAACCTTTGGCGGCCATTTTGTCACTAATTTTACCTCTGAAACCAGGTGACCCAACCTCATTTAAACGCACGTATCTCGACTTCAATAAAACAACAACAACAACAACAACACAAAAACAATAACAACAACAATTCAAGGAAAATAGCTAAATCTGCCAAAAAATGCAGGTTTCTTTGATTTCAATATTTTGACTTGTGCCTGATTTCACCACAATGCCTCACATTTGTTCAAACTCTTTGAAGTTCAACGCCCGAACGCAGACAGATAAATCAGAGATAGAAGGTTTCAATGATCACTTTTTCTTTCGACGTTTTTCCGATGATGAACATGATATTAATTTGTCAAGATGAATTAATCAGAATATCACAAAAGCCATTGAGAGATGGTGTTAGCAGAGAAATCTATCACTTCTCTTTAACGGAAATCTTTCCCCGTCACCTCTCGCATCAATCCAATACCCAGCGAAGAGAACATTAAAAAAAAGATATATTACATAATCGATCAAAACCTTCTGCCCCTTTGCAGAAGGATACTGAAAATGGAGTATGTGTCTGTCTAGGGTAGGAGATCTTTATAACTAACGAAACTTTTGACATGATATTTAAGGGCGCTCGTTTGAACAATTTAAAGCGCAAACGGTATTTATATGTATTTATTCATTATAGACCACCCAACACACACCCGCAATCTATAATTGAACTCAAACCGTTGGTGTTTAATTGTTGAGTCTTAAACGTTACATCGAAGTTCGCAAAGTTTCTTTCATTAGACTTTAAGGACGTATGCTACGAAAGCAAATCTGAAAAACAAACAAGGCTTTCAGAGTAACATATTTATAGCATGTAGCATGTAATGGTGTGTATAAGGAAACAGAATGTCACGATTTCAAGGTTTTTACAGCACGGTGTTTATCTACAAATTGAGCCAACTATTTCACATAATCCCTTGTTTAATGACAGCCCGCGACCCATGTGCGTCCTTCAATCCATCCAATTACTAGCCGAAATGACACGAATAATTTCCAGGTCCAAACTGATAATTTGTGCGTACGTATCTTAACCTTCCTTCCTGGTACAGTAATCCACTAGCCATGTTCCATAATTTCTTATTACAAGATCAAACCTGACAAGCAGGAGTCATGAGGGAAGAATTTGATGTCGAAGGTGTTTTCTGTCCATGTTGTGTTTTATGCTTCATTTGATTATGTATGTTTTTTTTTTTAGTTTAGGAGTTTGCACACCTCTTTCGACACAATTTGAATCATTCTGGGTCAATCAAGAGTGAGAGGGATATAGCATCTTACCAAAAAGGCCGAAATACTTGATCAACATTAATTGCTCGCTTTTGAGGACGAGCGGGCTAACCCAGATTTCGGGGTTTACCAGAAATCTTGACCGACACCAAAAGTGGGCATTGAACTACCTATAGGAGAAGTTTGGTTTCATTGGTGTGTATAATATACACAAATATTATTTGTTTGGTTATAGAGAAAACTCTCCTTGTCTTTTAAAGAAACTGAACAAAGGGCAAAACTTACCTTCGATTTTCTCAAAACAGCATTTTTCGGGATAGCCCCCATGTGCTTAAAAGCGACCAATTTGATAAGGCATCAATGAGACCCTTAGTCAAGCATAGTCAGTCCATCATGTTTTTGGTATGATACAGATCTACTTGTATTCTGAGCCAAAAATCAAACACAACTAAAAGAGACAAGTAAATAAACACATTCCTTTTTATTATGCGTGTTCCCTCACACATGTGTTACCGTGTGTGTGCCTGTGTGTGTGTGTGTGTGTGTGTGTGTGTGTGTGTGTGTGTGTGTGTGTGTGTGTTTGTATGCCTGTGTGTGTGTGCGTTTGAGTGTGTGTATGTGATCGTGTGTTTGCATGAGGGCATGTGCGCCTGTCTGTGCATGAGTGTGTTTGTGTATTTGTGTACGTGTGTGTGTGTGTGTGTGTGTGTGTGTGTGTGTGTGTGTGTGTGTGTGTGTGTGTGTGTGAGTG
>NW_004797300.1:189201-190578 GCF_000002075.1 Aplysia californica
GACACACACACACACACACACACACACACACACACACACACACACACTTATTCAGAGTATAATCCACCTATCTCTCTATCTATATATATGTACATAAGAATATGTAACAATCAGTATGAAAACTAACAAAATATGCATATTACGTATGTAAAAACACAATATGTCATTACAGATGTATATATACGCGACATGTAGAACTTTATAAATCGACTGCTCAGTATAAAACTACATGTACGTCATTCGTCACTTTTCAAAATGACGTATGGTGGAGTCTTTCTCTATATTATGGTCGAAATAGTATGTACATTTATATAAAATGCATTTATACAACTCCATGTATGTGTATATCAATTCTGTGGGTGGTACAAAAATCTGACCATAAGACATTAATTTTATGTAAAAACATAGAGTACGTTCTTTTCATTTCTATCAAAAATAGGATTTTTGTTTGTTTGCTCCAGTCTCAGCAATAGGCTACTGGACCCGTTATCGTGAGATTGCAATCTCAAGTTCGGAGGTTTGAGTCCCAGCCAGGTGTTATACCTATACCATATCACCAAATTTTAGTCTCTACCAAGGACGACTATAGTCAGTATAGTAGACCTTGGTCTCTACAAACATTTGTCCTGATGGTACATAACGGGGGGTATTGGGCTGTGGAGAACGGGGATATTTCGGGGATATTTCGGGGATATTTCGGGGATATTTCGGGGATATTTCGAACTCAGTGCACCAAGAACAAAACATAACCACACAAAAAACACTTGTAGGCGACTGAACTGACCACAGCGGAGCACCCTCAAACTACCCGAAAGTTGAGGCGATTACATAATGAAAAGTTCTATAAGTCAGTCGTTTATAACAAAGATGTAGTTTATACGACACTGCTAATTTTTTTACTCCTTTATTTTGCAGCAAAATGAAAGCGAAAGAGGAACACATATAAACAGAAAGAGAGAGAGAGAGAGAGAGAGAGAGAGAGAGAGAGAGAGAGAGAGAGAGAGAGAGACATAAAGAGAGAAAGAGAGAGAGAAAAATAAGAGAGATTATTTGAGAGAAAAGGAGTGAGAGAGAGGGTGAGAGAGGAGGGGGCAGGAGGAGAGAAAGTGATAGATGAGATAGAGATATAAAGAGAGAGAGATGTAGAGATAAACAGAGATAGAGATAATAGAGGGAGAGATAGAGAGAGAGAAAGGGAAAGAGAGAGACAAAGATAGACAGACAGACAGACTGACAGACATACAGACAGACATACAGACAGACAGATAGGAAATGAGTGAGAAAATGAGAGAGAAAGGGAGTATTAAAGAGACAGAAAGAGAGAGAGAGAAAGAGAGAGAGAGAGAAAGAGAGAGAGAGAGAGAGAGAGAAAGAGAG
>NW_004797300.1:192494-195528 GCF_000002075.1 Aplysia californica
TCTCTCTCTCTCTCTCTCTTGTCTCTCTCATCTCCCTTGCTCTTCTTCTCCACCTTCCAGGAGTCGGAAACTTGTGCAAAGTAGTGCTGGGTATCACAGGGGACTCCCACAAAGGGTGGAAATGAGAGAGAGTCCCGTATGACCCTGTTTGAAGTCCTCTCTAGTTTCACAAGTGCTCGTTTCCCTCAATAAAGGCAACTGGAGGGTCTATTGAGAATTAAAGGAGCCCCGGACGAGCCGCTGTCTTTTTTCTTTCTCAGCCTGACAATTTCCCCGCAGGGTTTGAAGGTAATGCTCCTCTCAATTTGAGCTTCTCTAGAACACCACAAACTGCAATGATCCTCTCAATTTGAGCTTCTCAAGAAGACCAAACTGGCCGGCGTTTGATGTGTTTGTTTTTTTGGTAGGGGCGAAAACTGCTACAGTACCAAATGTAGTGGTGAAAATAAGTGAATTGTAACACCGCGTACTTAGATGCGAATTGTTTTTGGGGGGTATTTTGGGGTTTGAATAATTTACGTGGGTGAGTGTTTGTTCCTGAAACACGCCAGTTGTTGAGTCTTTGTTCGACAGGTAGAAGGTTGGAGGGCGCCACTGGTAGGTCCTACTTCTTCACAATCCCTCTGTTGTTTCTTATTGTCTCTCTTACAATAATATTTTTCCAAGAACTAATATTGACAATGATTGTGCTGACGTGCTTCTCTTTACTCAAACAAAACAAACAAACAAACAAACAAGGTTAATTGTTCTGGTGTTTTCTCCTTTTCTCCCCGATTCTTTACTTTTCCTTTATGTATATTCTGTTTTACTGGCCACTTTGGTGTAGCGTTTAGGTGCTTCGCCGTAGCACGCAGGAGACCAGAGTGGGATCTCCTTGTGGGCAGAATGTTTTTCAAGTTTTCTCGGTCTTTCGACTCTGATGTATCCTTCTCAGGCAGGGTCGAAGCACACCTCCCAATTAATCTACAAATGTAAGTGGTATGGGGAAATAAAACACCTACATTAAAAATACATCCCTTTCAATTCTCAAGAGGCGAAGATATCTGTTTTTCTGTGTGCGGGTCAAAGAAATAACGATCGGACCTGAAACGACCACCCAAATTTTCTAGGAAGGTAGTGGTCATGTCCGATCTGTGGTCTTCTTGGACATTGTCACTATAAATAATTGAAGCAACGCAGGGAAGGGGGGATGGGGTGGTGGACAGTGGTTGTTTGTAGATGTGATTGTCTTGTCTTGGACAGGCGATCGTTAGAACAGGTTCCTATCTATCTATCTATCTATCTATCTATCTATCTATCTATCTATCTATCTATCTATCTATCTATCTATATCTCTCTCTATCTATCGTTCTATCTATCTATCTATCTATCTATCTATCTATCTATCTATCTATCTATCTATCGTTCTGTCTATCTATCTATCTATCTATCTATCTATCTATCTATCTATCTATCTATCTATCTATCTATAGAAGGGGTTCTGTTGGCCCTACTCGTCAGTGTTAGCTAACACTGACTGAGTAGTATAGTATACCTTCCAGGAATCGAAAGCATGCCTTATGTGTGCAGCGGAAAAAAGCCTCAGTGTAAATCACAAACGATGGAGAAACATTACTCACAAAAGAAGGATTGTTATGCTCATACATTGGGCTAGTAAGGTGCGGCTGTTTTATTATGTTTTGTTGAGTGGGTTATCAGCGTGATCGCTTACAGTCTAAACACAAGGTTTCCCAACAATCCGAATTGAAAGAACGTTGTAAAATAAACTTTCTTCAGAACGTTTAATTGACTCTTGACAACACTCCTATCGCTACTACGAGATCATATTTTTGGCGGAAACCTACGTTTCTGTAAAGTTATGCACGGACGACAATAAAGGGCAGTTTGTTACAAGTTACAAGCGTATGTATAACGGCCATTGCGCTTTCCTGTTTGAGATACTAATATTGTTGTATATCATCGAGGATCAGTTAACGTCTGAACGGCTCATGAGGCTCTCAAGTGCGGTTGAAGCGTGCAGTCCGCCTACCCCCCAACGCGACGTAAGAGATACAAAAACCGCAGAACAGATGTTGGCGTAGCCGAGAGAAAGTTGCCACCAGTGCAATAGTCTGCTTTATTATTGCTGGTTTTGTTTCGCTTCGTTTTGTTTTGGTTGTTGTTTTTCAAAGAACTCAGCCGTATTATTAGATGCAATGGCATAGAACGTATTGAGGGACAGAGAACGGAGGTTTTTAAATTCAATTTCCAAAATTTGTAAAAAGTTAGAAATCAGGGATTCATGGAGGGAACATATCCCCTTTATACTTCCAATAGGTTGGAAGGGTATACAGAAGCATACTCAAAGGCACCGTGCGCACACACACACACACACACACACACACACACACACACACTCACACAAACACACACACATACACACATGCAAACACAAGTGTGCGCACGCGCACACACGTCCACACACACACGCACACGCATGCAAGCCCACACGCGCATGCGCGCGCGCACACACACACACACACACACACACTATGTATGTATATATATAAATCATTAATTAGATTTCCAATAAGAAGAAGAAGAAGAGGAAGAAGAAGAAGGGGGAGGAGAAGGTGAATGATAATAATAATATTATTGTCATTATTATAATAGTAATGACAGTAATCATGATAATAATAACGCTATGCGCTTTCCCTCAAACGACTCCACTAGTCTGCCAGGCCCAGGTTTACGTTCTCAGCAGGTGTGTTTTATCTGCGCAGTTATGCCCTTCGATCTCTAGCGTGATGAGTAACGAGTTTGCTATGTCAGCATTATGTAAGGTAAGGTAGGCTAGAGCATTAAAACAAAAACAAACAAACAACCCCCCACCCCCCCAAAACCAACGAAAAAAAATAGTAATAATAAAAAGCCCAACAAAACCAACAGACCAACAAACAATAAAAGGGGGCTCTCGTGGCCTAGAGGTTAAGGTGTTGGCCTCTCATTCAAAGGTCCCGGGTTCGAATCCGGGTAGCGACCAAAAAATTTTCTT
>NW_004797300.1:195628-197666 GCF_000002075.1 Aplysia californica
TCATTATTATAATAGTAATGACAGTAATCATGATAATAATAACGCTATGCGCTTTCCCTCAAACGACTCCACTAGTCTGCCAGGCCCAGGTTTACGTTCTCAGCAGGTGTGTTTTATCTGCGCAGTTATGCCCTTCGATCTCTAGCGTGATGAGTAACGAGTTTGCTATGTCAGCATTATGTAAGGTAAGGTAGGCTAGAGCATTAAAACAAAAACAAACAAACAACCCCCCACCCCCCCAAAACCAACGAAAAATAAATAGTAATAATAAAAAGCCCAACAAAACCAACAGACCAACAAACAATAAAAAGTGTTCTTCATGTTGACAAGTCATTTAACTGCTAAGTTGGGGACATACTGAATAATGGTAATGGTAATAATCTGTTTTTAAAATTAACATAAAGACCTTGTAATAAAGTTTGAAACATTACAGTTTGGCCGTGTTGAAAAAGTGGTCGCTTATTTCACGGTTGTTGGGTTTTTGCTTATCTGGACGCGTCGTGGAGTGAGGCCACTCAGCAGGTTAAATAAAGAGCTGTATAAAAGCCCAATGAAAATACTATACAAAAGAAACGATGCAGGGCTAACAATAAGTAGGTTCATGTCTCCCTTTCATTGTGATGTGCCTACATTTTTATTTTTGCGACCCCCCCCCCCCCCATCCGCTCTTTGAAAATTCGCTGATAAATCCATTCTGCTGTATGTAAGATAAACATGGGCATACGGCAAGGAGCTTAGAACACTAAGGCTGGTTGTTACATATCATAAGGTCATGCAACAGACTCCCCCCTCCTCTTCCCCCTTCCCCACCCCTCTTCGTGCCTCGACCACACCCAGCACACACAATCCAGTCAGAGATGCAGGTAAAACAATCATGAAAGTGGAAGGTTGGCAGGTGATCTGGTGTGATTTGCTCCTTCTTTCCTAGCATACATCTATCTTTCTTATCTCTCCTCCTTTTTTAACATAATTTTTTCTCTCTTGTAACACCTCTAATCTTCGGTATTTGTATGAGCTTACTGTGTTGCAAGTGCCGTAAAACTCTAATAAACACAAAAAACAATCTTGAGTAATTGAAACGTTAGAACTATCATTGTTTTGTTTTGTTTTGTTTTTGTTGTTGTTTTTTGGGTAATAAACGTGTTTTAGGGTAATTCAAAAAGAAGCAGAAATACGATATTGGTACAAGTGTGAAGCAAAGATTTTTTTAGCATTAAACTTTAAAAAGGCAGGTGGTTGGAGGGCACCACTAGTATGCCCAACTTCATTACTTTACCTCTATTGTTTCTGTCTGTCTGTCTGTCTTACTTTTTCTCAGCTCGCACTCACGTCGATGTGCTTCTCTTTACTTAAATAATCAAACAAAGAAAAACTGTAAAAAGCAAGCTACAGCACCCAGGCTATGAAAAATGCAAATTCGTATTTCTGATTTATGTTAGAAAGTTTTTAAAAATGGCACAACTTTGCCTCTGGTCTGCTGTCGAACATAATGATGTGTCCACTACGTTCTTAACGAGCTGAAAAGATTCTATACAGAAAGAGACCGCAATCAAGATTTTATGAAACTTAATCGACAAATTAGAATATATTTTGTAAAGCTGTCATATAACTGTCAAACTTGCCCTAGCGGCCTCCTGTCCAAGACAATCACACGTACAAACAACCGCTTCGCACATCCCCCTTGTGTTTTTGTTAAAACAACATTGCAATTACACTGTCTAAGACATACGTTGACCTGTCTGAAGAAAAACATTTTTATCCTTGACAACGGATGGCCGTCTTGGATAATTTCGACTACATTCAAATCTGGGTAAGTAATGAATTTTCTAGTCTATAATATTTTAGTTGTGTGTTCCCTGCAAGTCAAGATAGTGAACACGCATTGTCAAACAACTGAGGGGGGTCGTGTAGCCAGCAAGATGGCAGCTTTCACACCTCACCTAGCCCACAGCTGGGCCCTTTCCCACGCTGGTAAAAACGACGGGGGTCCCAGTTTTATGACGGATCGATTCCAACCTGTCCTTGTGCTGTCCACCCC
>NW_004797300.1:200430-202020 GCF_000002075.1 Aplysia californica
AAAGAGAGAGAGAGAGAGAGAGAGAGAGAGAGAGAGAGAGAGAGCGAGAGAGAGATAGAGAGAGAGAGGGAGAAAGAGGGAGAGAGACAGACAGATATATATATTAAATGAGAAATCCCGTCTGTGTAGAATAGATTCCTTGTAGTATTTAAAGGACCCCTTGTTTGTACATGATACTCATATCGCACTATCACATTCCAATATTTCGAGTCGCAGCAACTTGTAAGAATGGCCAGTGTGATTTTAAAAAAAGAGAAAGCAAAATAACTTTTTTTTAGGGGGTTATTTTTTCTCTTTTTAATTCATTAGTATTTTCCAGGAGTTTAAATTGTAGCTTTTAAATAGGGGCATAACAAATATTCACGTCTTTGGTAAGGATATCCTTCACGGCGAAAATGAAGGGAATTTGGAGGGGGGGGGGGGGGTGAAGCAAAGAGGAAAAATGGAAATGGGTGGGGTCTGGGGACAAAAAAAAGAAAGGTATTATTAATGTTATTTTTTGTAAGCTTATGCAGATTAGTGTTGTCATGGGGGATGCTGTTGTGGTAAAATGCACTGTTCTGGTGGAAAGAGGGCATACTTTTGGAACTGATGTCAAATTATTGCTGTTTTGACCATGTATTGCGTCTCTGAGTTACGGCTTTCGCAAGAGAGATCGAAACAATTATTTTGTTTTATTTTAAGATAGATTTTAAAAATCTGACCTTGGATACATGCACTCTGTTGAAAGTGCCGCTGACACAATATAATAACATTCTTTGCAAAACAGGGCCGGCTCGAGGGTGTTGGAGGGCGCCAATGCTTGGTCCTACTTCTTAATTTTCCGACTGCTGTTTCTGTCCATCTTTTAAAAGTCCCCCCCCCCTCAGCTCTAAATGACGATAAGTGAGTCTATATCGCTTCTCTATACTCACACACACAAACAAAGAGGTCGACTGGTGAGAGAATTTAATTAGTTACGAACTTTTCTTTATCTATGACAGTTAAGCTTGCAAACTGAATGCAGTTGAATGTTTCCTCTCAACCAAGCTTTTGGCCCTTAGAAGACTAGTGATTTGGTTTGGGAAAATGGGATGGTTTAGCATTATGTTATTATTATCAACTAAAAACAACAAAAAGCCAAAAACAAAACTACCCAAAAAGTAAATTAATAAATAAATAGACAACATAACTTTTTAAAACGCTTAGCAAAATAAGCAGACAAAATGCGGGTGATTGGTGGGTGCTCTGGTGTTGTTTGCTCCTTCTTGCCTATCAAACATCTATCGTTCTGACCTCTCCTCTTCGTTTTTTTTGTGCTTGTTACTTTCTTGGAACACCTCTTATCTCCGGTGCATATATTTATGACCTTTTTGTGTTGCGAGTGCCGTAACATTCTTACTAAAACAAAAGTAGAACAAATATTTTGCCTTGAGGGAGACATTATAACGCACAACTCTATGAGTTTATAACAATCTGCCATCATCAAACATCGCCAAGGGGGGCTCTCGTGGCGTAGAGGTTAAGGTGTTCGCCTCTCATCCAAAGGTCCAGGGTTCGAGTCCGGATGGCGACGGAAAAATTTTCTTCTCTAAAATTTTCTCCTTTCAC
>NW_004797300.1:202120-203076 GCF_000002075.1 Aplysia californica
TCTAAAATTTTCTCCTTTCACCTCCTTTCCTGCCCTCACCTCCTTTGCCCCCTCCTCTGGGCTACTGACTCTTTCTACAGCCTTTCCACTGCTTCTCCTTGGATTCTTCTTACTGCTGTCTTTCAGTTTCAGCCACATCCCTGATCTTCTGGTAGGAAAGATCTACACCTAACCTTCTCGGACACGGGCGAAAAATCTCGGAGGTCCCGTGTGCAAGTTGCGCACGTTAAAGATCCCTTGGTGGTCCAAAATCGATAAGAGTAAGCTTCGGCCGCCACCGGGGCAAAATTTTAAATTTCCTACCAACTGAAAATGTTAAGTAGGCCTATGTCTTGCGCGCTCATAATGACCTAATGCAGTTGCGAGTGCCGTAAAACACTTACAAAACAACACAAAAAAGGAAACAAATACGCCAAATATGTCTTTACCTGACAAAACGCCTTTTTTTCATTTTGGGGGGCCAACTTTTTGTATTTGCTCAATTGAAGGCTCCATCAGTTACCATACCTGTGTGGAAAAAACAAATCAAAGTAAAACTGTGACTGGTTTTTTGAATGAATTAGAATTCAATTTTTCTGAGAAGTCTATTTTTAAATGGTTATGCTGGCAAGAAAACTATGTTTCTCGAAACTGCTATGAATATTTTAAAAAGGCGTTTTGTCAGCTTACGGCAGATTAATCCCTGGGTGGTTTAGACAACCGAGGTTTTGAACACGTGTCTCTCGCAGAAGAGTTGAGTGTTTTTCCGACTGATTTAACGTCACGCCAATGGAGAGGTCTCCGAGCATGATAGGAAATGACTTTGGTCAACACCTATAGCTGAAATGCAAACAGAGTAGGGCAGACGTATTATAGATCTATCGCTCGCCGGGCTATGGAGAGTTCAGCAGACATGTTGGTAATTGTCCTCTCGAGCAGTCCAATAATAGACCAATATTACCGTCGGGGAAGGGAGG
>NW_004797300.1:204744-207327 GCF_000002075.1 Aplysia californica
GGGGGGCGTTGGAAAGGAAAGGGAGCGTTCACTTGACACCTCATTATTTTGTAGACGGCCATGGGCGTGTCCTCGATTGAATTTTACTGAATATGTGCCAGTTTGACTGTATCTAATTCACCCATTCATGAAATCAGTCGTGATTTCTACATAATATGTCACTATCAGATCTGATTTTAACTGTCCAGCAGGTGGCGCTTATCGCCCGTAAGGAATTTATGACAAAATTCAGCGAGCTAAAGAATTGGAGGTGCTTTGATTTGCTGTCATTTTTTGTCCATGAGGCTCTTCAAAATACCAACTATTTGTTCAATTCAAGAAAGGAGTTTTAAGTAAATAGATATTCTGTGACAATATTATAATCGCAGCTGATGGCGGATACGACGGTAATCGTGAGATTGTGGGTTCGAGGGTTCGAGCCTCAGCTCGGTCGGACGTTGTGACCTTGGGAAAGACACTTCACACCAACGTTCTATTTGGCTCGGTCCTTTCGTCGAAATTCAAATTTTATATGTTTAAAAATCCCGATAAGATAAACAATATCGGTACAATTTTAAAAAGAATGAAACAGTTTTCTTTTTCCCTTTCCTGAAAAAAAATGTCCTGTCCTGGGGTTTGAACAGTTTACAGTTTGACAACATGTCAACGATAAGTACCTAAGGCGTTGACCTTGGAATCCCATTGTGCTAACAGACAAGCCTTGAGGTTAAATTTGCTCTCTTGAGATTCCTATCTTGAGAACTATACGGGTAATTCGATAAGTGCTTTCGGGTCTCTTCTGGACATCGGCTGGTACCAGCGCACTGATAATCCTGACCCCATCGATCTCCCAAGATTGATCGATCGATTAATCAGTATGTCATCTATGATTGATTCTCTCGTTGGTTGATGGTGCTAGTGGTTCGTTCCTCTGTTTGCCAGGTGAAGGTGTTGTCTCTGCGTGTGTGGGCTCCCCATCTCACCCCCTTCCGACCTCACCCCCTCATACACTGCACCCCTTCCCTGATTTGACCTGCCCTCCGTTTCACCCGAAATGCCATTCTCCTCAGGGCTAAGGGAAAAAAAGGGGGGAGGGGGGATTACCAGTTCTCCCTGAGTAACGCAAATTCCGTATTATTTGAGAATTCGAACAGGAATCGTTGGCACTTAAGCCCAGCTTGATACTTAACTGAATGAATTGCCTGCACTTCTGCCTGCTCCCACGGATGTTGGCCTTTTTTAAAATTAAGAGGTTTTAAGACAAGATAGGATAAGATAAGACAACACTTTATTATCCCAGAGGGAAATTTTTCTTGGCTGTACTGGACCGTAAAAACACATGCAGGTATACATTAAAAAAATTAAATTATATATTACTCTCATTAAAATTCAATATGAAAAGAGACGTAATGCTGACAAAATGTACATTCAACCACATTCAACCCCTCCATCGACACAATTAAAAATAATTTAGAAGTCGGACTTTGACCCTGCCTGTCAGGACCAACAGCGGCTAAAAGGGAATCAACAGCAGGAAGACCAGATACTCATTAACATTAATTGTTCCCATATGGGAATCGAACTCACGCATTTTGCCTGTGACGAGGTAGAGTTTTACCGCTATACCATAGAAATCGGTCAATGGCCTTGGAAAGTTTATGATTTATGAGGAGATCAAATTCCCGTCGCTGTGTTAGCCTTTCTCAAGGTTGGTATTTCGGATGAGTCATAGAAATTTGGGAGCCTGAAACGTAACACCGTTGTTTATGCTGACAATGAGCTATCGAGGAATGTAATGTCGAAGCAGTTATTTGTTTTCAAATACTTGTTGAAGGCCACCATACTTCCTCAGGGGGGTTTCGGGGGTAATGAGGTATGTCAACTCACAAACAATTTGACGGGAATAGAAAGTCGAACCTCCTCACCCCCCCCCCCTCCTTTTGGGCCACCAAATCCAGAGCAAGGTTTAAGTAAACTATGTCAGCAGCCATGATTGAATATGGATTTGAGTTTACAAGGTATTGGCACGTCCTATCTCTGTCAGCATCAGTCTTTTTCTTTCTCGGTTTTCTTGTGTGCTTCTCTTTTTCAACCTCTTAGTTGTAGTCGTGGCTATTGTCATTTTGCTGCATCCTGTCTTTATATTAATTTATAATACTATGGCTGCAATCAAAGGGATAACACGACTGGCCCCGGCAAACAAACAGTATGACAGGATGTGGTCGGTGGAACTCATATCCCTTGCAATGGCAACCCTTAGGTCAACTATATTGGGTGATAATGGGAAATGGATCAGACTTTAGCTCAATATAATTGATAATCGGAGATGGATCGGGGTTTAGCTCGATACTGATATGATATGGAGACTTCATCTCTGTCAGCACTAGTACTATTCCTTATTATCTTCGTTTGGGTCTTTTCCCTGAGTGGTTATCTTTTTGTCTTTTCTTTGTCCTTTAGTTACTCCCTTCTCCTCCCCCTCCTCATCCTTATCCTTTTCCTCCTCCTCTTGTTCTTGTTCTTCTTCTTGTTGTTCTTTTTCTTGGTCTTGTTCTTGTTCTTGTTTTTCTTGTTTTTCTTGTTGTTGTTGTTGTTGTTGTTGTT
>NW_004797300.1:208236-209605 GCF_000002075.1 Aplysia californica
GGTACCCGGCTATAAACAGCGAAAGATCTTGTCAGTTTGTTAGTGTTTGAGCGCTTAATCGGCTGCTCGCACTGTATGCTTCCCGGGAAGCTGAGAATGTTTCGGAGCTCAAACGTGATACACTTTTCCTCGGGTCATTAGCGTTAGATCCAGGGGATTTCTACGACAGCTCTGTAAAAGATTAAATATGACTGTATAGATTCTGGATTTTAGGAAGCCAGTAGCCTCATTTACTAATTGCTTGATGCGTTGTATCTGTTGGTGTTGATTTGAAAACTGGGCGTTTTATTCCAATCTGTTAATCGGAATGTTTATCTCGTTTTTGTTGGCGTACGTATATGGCTCATCAGGGTTTGAGGTTCATTGTGTTATCAAAAGACATAAAATAAAAGAAATGACACGTGTATATTTTTGACTGGAGGCAATCGCCAACTTAGAATTACAAAGTTCTATCTGACATTTTTGCTGTTTTGAGTTAGTATGATTATAGGGTCAGAAAATACATGTTCTATCATCTATCTGCTCTTTCAAAGTCGTAAGATTATTCGGAGTCGTTATCAAGATATTCCAAGTATTTCTTTCGAAAAAGCCTGACTTGTGACAGTCAACATTTTATTTTTAACGTCAGATTTCTCGAAACTAGGTGCTGATCTGATAGAACTTCGAAATTCTAAGGTAGTGATATACAGCTTTAAAAAGTTTAAAATAACCAAAACGTTAATGAAACTGAACAGATGGAGGTAAATTGTAGCTTGCTGCCACAAGAGCACATATTTGCACGGAATCCAGGCATCAACTTGTAGAGCAATACATGGCTAAGGGGCAAAGGGAGAGGGAAAATATACTTAATATTGATTAAATGATAAAAACAAGATACCCTGATAATCAGGATGTTTATTCCGATAATCATCTGTTGTGTTTTTACGGCTGCTGAAACTCTAGAATCTTGGCAAAGGTTTTGGACTGGTTGGAAGCTTTATCTTTTCCTCAATCCTGAGACTAATTTGGTTGCCCTCAGAATAATGCCCACGAGACCTCACAGGCTTTAATCTGGCACATCGCAATTCTTCCGGATCTATGGTGTCTGCTATAAATCTGTGCTAACAATGATGGCTTTCACAACAACAAAAAACCCACTTCGAGAAAAAGAATGACCTCATAAATCTTGATGTCTCCCATTGTGTGTCTATCTATCTCTTTCTCTGGTTAAAGGTTTCAGGTATTTACAATAACGATGTTTGCCCGTCGCTCTTTACAGAGATATCAATATTTCTTGGTTGCCGTTTGCTCTCGCTCTCTGTCCTCCTGTCTCTCTCTCCCTCGTTCTATCTTTGGTTCTCCCTCTTGTCCTCTCTCTCTCTCTCTCTCT
>NW_004797300.1:210362-211420 GCF_000002075.1 Aplysia californica
TATCTATCTATCTATCTATCTATCTATCTATCTATCTATCTATCTATCTATCTATATGTCTACCCCCCCTTTCCCCTTTAACTTTCTCTCTCCCTCTTTTCCCACAACCTCTCTTCTCCTCCTTTCTACAACCTCTCTGATAAAAAGCATCGGCAAATGTGAATTAATGGTTATGTGCTTACCAACCTGGGCAATATTGGTCACCAGCGGGCGATTTGGCAATTTTGGTGGGCGGCTTAGCTCATCTGAGTAGTGGCATGTATTATTCAATGCTCTGCTTGAAAGCATGTGTGGGCAGCTGGCGGGTGCTCTGGTGTGATTTGCTCATTCTTTCCTATTGAACATCTATCATCCTTATCTACCCTTCTTCTTTTTAATGTGTGTTACTCTCTTGTAACACCTCTAATCTTCTGACGTTCATATGACCTTATGCAGTTGCGAGCGCCGTAGAACCTCTACTAAGACTACGAAGACTAATAGCATATAATTTAACCCTAATTTTGGAACAAATATTTTAGCCTCTTAAAGGTGGCAAAAAATGGGAGCTGGCTTTAAAAAGTTGACAAGGTATGGTATGCAGAAGACTTTGATTACTGTGGTAAGGAACTTTATAATAATTTTGTCAAGTAAATCGAACACTCCAAGATGACCATCATTTTTGAGGAAAAAGGTGTTCATCTTAGACAGATGATTCTCTTGAAGAGTGTTATATAAAAAAAAAAGGCAACCCACCCTCCAAAGGGATGGGGAAGTGGGAATTGGTCATTTGTACAGGTGATTGTCTTAGACAAGTGACCGCTAGAGCCGGTTTTGACTCTATCTCCATGTTCAAATGGGACTCAGTATTCTACTCTACTCGGGTTTGCCCTTCAAGTCAAATTTAAAGCACCGTCTTTTAAGTAATCTAAATTGTTTCATATATTTATCGACAAAAGTTTAAAACATAACCATCATTACATTCATGGTAACTTTTACAATTATTACGGTAATCCAGGGCAGGATCGGATTAAGGGGAGGTCCTTGGCCACGAACTAAGAGGGGGGAGGGGGGGGGGGGGT
>NW_004797300.1:211520-213032 GCF_000002075.1 Aplysia californica
GGGGGGGGGGGGGGGGGGGGGTTCCACCAATAATAATAATATAGTGGGATCATCTGCGACTTTGCTGCACAAAAATCGAGAAAAGTATCTGAGCTGTAATGGTTGTAACTCCATCTATTCTCTGAGTTAACTACAATAATCGTTTGTCAAATATAATACTTTTCTAGAAAATTTAAATACGTTTGACTGAAATACTCTGAGTAAATAAATTTGGTAAGAACAATTTGTTTTCATTTCATTTTCATTTCGTATTTGTTCATTGCGTATTATAACATTGGAAAAATAGTCCCCGTTCAGAGTTTCCAAAAAGCGTCCTGTTTATCTTAAGAACTAAGGTAAATAGTTTGTGGTGTATGCTTTAAGGGGAGTTGAAAACGGGACCTCCTTTCCAAATGTTGATAGGTCCCAGGCCTCCCACATGCTTAATTCAACCTTAATCCAGTCCAAAACGGCTTAGATGTTTCAGTGTCATTTGCTTTTCATACTTTAAAAAATAAGAAATGAAGCTTTTCAGGGAAAGAGCCGGCATGCTGGCAACGATAAGAGAAACCAAAACATGTCTAGAAAAAGTAATTAATATGGTTTTTTCTTCAATGCATGAATACACAATAGTATTATGTTTGGCATCTAAGAAGCTGCAGAATTAAAAGTTTCCTCCAAGTTTTTCTGAAAGTAAACATTTTTTTCGAACATAATTATGCTGATTATTTTTTCATATTGACAAATACAATGTCCCCTTGGATGTACTATATTTGTTCAACATTTCTTTGAAATTGCTCCAAAGATGACCGAGCTATTGCCCTTTAAAAAGGTCATTTTTGTTGATCTTCATTATTCAGTCAAAATTAAAGGATATAATTTCCAGATTGTCGAAAATAATTATGCACTGAAAAGTGCTTCTTATCGGGAATTTTCACTGCATTATTGCCTCTCACCCCCCCCGTGTGTTTGTTTTACCATAGCTCTCGGTCTATTTCTTTTTATTGTCACCCTTGCACGAAAGCAGCACGTCAGTAATCACCCCCCCCCCTCCCACCCAACCTATCCCAGGACCACACTCGCCATTCTAGCCATAAGCATTTTGGTTAGAAATGTCTACTGGAGTAGAATAAAAAAGCTTTCAACAATTTGAGCTCTGGAGAGTTCTGTTTACGGACACTAATCGCTTGTTGTTGGGTTTTTTTCCAATTAATTGAAACTGCGTTATGAGCCAATGCTTTTGGGAGGGGAGTGGGTACACAGATCGATAGACAGACAGACAGACAGACGGATGGACAGACAGACAGACAGACAGACAGACAGACAGACAGACAGACAGACAGACAGACAGACATATTTATAGATAGATAAAGAAAAACGGGCAAACAGAGATCGAGAAGGAGAGAAGCACAAACTGTGAAATAGTTACATAATGTATTTTTTAAAAAGCGGACAGACACGAAAACAAACATACAGAGAGAGAGAGAGAGAGAGAGAGAGAGAGAGAGAGAGAGAGAGAGAGAGAGAGAGAAA
>NW_004797300.1:213531-215583 GCF_000002075.1 Aplysia californica
CCCCCACAGAGACGAAGTGAAATACATTTACTTTAATCGCGCATTGAAAGCTTTACCCAGTCAAAGATTGGCGGTCTGGACAACTGTGTTTAACTCACGATCACTATGCTTGTCAAAGAGGTAAAAGTAGGACAGTTTGGTCAAGCACAACATGATAGATTGAAGTGCCTCCCGTACGTCAAGGAAGATTCCAACCCTGGCAATCATGTCGAAACTGAATTCACATTCTGTGGTACTTTCTGGGAGACTGTCGAATTAGTAATTCAAAAGTACTCAGTTGAAGAGGATGGAATTTTGTTCAAGTGATGTATTCCAAACGGGGAAAAAAGCAAGAAAAATACAAAACAGGTTCAATTTGCAAAACATTAAACTGAAGATGCTTTTTTTTTCTCCCTCCTGATGAATATTGCTTTCTGGGCTTCGGACATTTAAGCAACTTACCAAAGAAGGAAAAACAAGGCTGCATTGACTGCTTTTTGCAAAACTCTTGTTTTTTGTTAGTAGTCATGACGAGTTATAAAAACTCAAAGTCAGACGTCTTGTTAGTGAGACATTCACATTATGTGAGGTTGTTCTTGGGTAAGTCGTGATGTTGTCAACCACTCGGTGTTAAACTTACTCTCGAACTGAACGCCCTCAAAGAGATTTGATGTTGAAAAAAAATTGTCGAAAAAACCCCCCTAAAACTAACAACAACAGTCTTTGGATGTTGACACAGTCATAGAGTAGGTGTTCTCCAAATTGAGCACCAAGAACTTTTCGTTACAGAAAGACCAGCAGTAAAAAGAATTATCTAAAAAAAAGTCTTTAAAAAAGTATTAGTCTCCGAAACAACAACGGGAGAAAATGGATTTGGCTCCGCGGAGTTTCCGATAATACTTGGGACATGATTGAAGCTGTGTCTTTGCCTCAGGGGAGAGGAAATCTCATTCATGTGCTGGTTGAGAGGAGTTTTACTTCTGTCCTATTCAAAGAAGAAGGGGGTGGGTTTTTATTTTCATCACCCTTTCCAACACGTATTGGTTTTTACAGTAAATAAACATTTTCGCGAAAGTTTCAAATCAAACTTGCGTTTTCATTTCACTCTCTGTCAACTCTAGAAAGTGCTTGGGTCCCAGTTCGGTCAATATGTCTTCTCGATAAGAAGTTGAAAATCGCACTTTTCTCTTTGTCATTTGGTGTAACACTTTGCATCTGTCTCCACAACACTTGGTAAAATATCGATCTCCTCTTCTGAAAAACCATCACTTGACATCCCATCTTAAAATCTGTGCGCACTCTCGTCAAACCTTAAGTTTTAAGTGGGACCTACATTTTATTACTAGCACCGAATCTATCTGATTTCGAAGGCCCTCATAGAATAGAACATAATATAGATGAACCAACCACTGTAGCCATAGAAACTGGCCACGCAACCAGTAGTTCTCCTAAGGCTTGATATGAAGCATAATAAATAGGTTAGAAATACGTCTCTTTAACACCACAGTGGCTTCTGAACTCTGCATTCCGTTCCGTGTCCTAAATTTTGCTAAAAGAAGAATCAAGAAAGTTAAAGGAATAAACGTTAGTGGCCATGCATGAGTTTGGTACATTTTCCATAATATCGTGCTTCATTCAAGGGCGTCTGCGCACGATTTCCGTTTGATTATGTCCCTTTTTACTTCCTGTCCCCGAAGAGTTATTGGACTTCCGCTTGCATGTGTACCCTATCTGTCGGGAAATTTTCCTGCTGTCTGAGTTTTCCATTGCCCGAATTTTAAAAACCAACTGTCTCGCGCTTCAACACTTTCGTCGCCTGCATAATATCATTTCTGGGAGAAAATAAAAAATAAAACCTCTTACCTCTCAGCTCTCCAGGGATCGTTTCCAGTACTTTGACTTTCCATCAGAGTGCCGTCTCTTTGTTCTATCATTAGTTATATGCCGTTGATAGAACACCCAAGTCTATTGGGTAGTTCATGGGCACGATTCATTCACTTAGTATTTTTCTCACTCAATCTCTTTTAACGTTCTTCCTTTTTCGCAGTTCATTCTTCTGTTGTATTAGCCCCC
>NW_004797300.1:217652-219317 GCF_000002075.1 Aplysia californica
CACAAACACACACACACACACACACACACACACACACACACACACACACACACACACACACACACACACACACTTACACTGTTATTTACATAGGCGTAAAATACGTTATTCAAACATTCAAATTATACTTCTCCACCCGATGAATCGGAATATGTTTTAAAAATTCAGATAGCAATCTGTGGACTAATGATTCACACGTTTAATTCACTGGACGTCAAGTGCACACACACAGACACACAGACGCACACAAATGCCCATAAACACACACCATCACCATTGCCCTTTCTCCCCCTGGATCAGGATGTAGACCACGAACAAACACTTTCCACCTTTCTTTATCCTTTGCTAGCCTCTTGATACTATCTTATGTTTTCCAACTTTTCCGTACATCCGTTTCTGTGACTCTTCTCCATGTTTCACGTGGTCTTCCTATTGATCCTTTATCCAGTGGATTCCAATCCAAATTTTTATTATAATATTTATAATGCAGCTGCCTCACTTCCGGAAAGTAGGTCCAATCCATTGTCGTCGCCTTCTTCTCACATCACCTCCGACTGGGCTCTGTCTTGATTTCCGTAACACTTCCTCGTTGGTGACCCTGTCTGTCCATCTGATGCTCTGTAACTTCCATAAAGACTTGTTTATGAAAACCTGGGTTCTCTTTATGCAAGTCTGTTATACGTTTTATGTCTCAAATCTGTTCCACAGTACTTCAGTTGAATTGAAAATCCCCAACTTTGTTCCGAATGAGATATCTCTGGTCCTCCAAATCCAATTCAGAGATATGTACGCAGCTTGTGCCTTTCCAATGCGGGACTTTATTTCAGCACCTGGTCCTCCATCCCTGCCAATTTTACTCCCAAGATAGCAGAAGGATGCAACGTCTTCTAGTGCATTTCCTTTTTATTGTGACCTGCACCTTTCGGTGTGCATCTATCTTCAGGGGTTTTGACTTTCCGGGGTTGATCCCCACTCTAACAGACTCTGATAGGCTGTTTAATACTGAAGTCTTTGCTTGCATCTGTTCCTGGGTGTGCGCCAGAAGAGTCAAGTCGTCGGTAATGTCAAGATCGTCCAGCTGTGTCCATGTGGTCCACTGTATGCCGTTTCTTTGTCCTCTGGTGTTTCCTTCATCAGCTAGTCGATTGCCAAGATGAAGAGGAAAGGTGATAGTAAGCATCCCTATCTCACATCGGTCTTGATGTCAGAGCTGTCTGTGAGTTGGCCATTTTGGTACAACCTGCAAATTGTCCCTTCTTACATGCTCTTGATGATGTTCACCAACTTCAGTAGGATTCCGTGCTGTTTCCGTATCTTCCATTGTGTTGCTCGGTCTATACTATCAAAGCCCTTTGTCGTTCAAGGAAACTGACAATCTGCTGAGAATTTCACTCTAGTGAGTGTTTTTTACTATGATCTTCAGAGCAGCAATCTGGTCGGTGGTTGAGCGATTTTTTTCCGAAAATCAGCCTGTTCATTTCGTAGTCTCCGTTGCAGTTTTGATTCTCGTTAGAATGATTCTGTTGAAAACCTTACACAAATAAACTCATTCAAATACTCAAGTAAGTACACTCTCTCACTTCACTCCTCAGTCATTTTGTCTCCTTGTGTCTTTTTTTCTCCCTCTCTTTCTCTCTCTCTCTCTCTCTCTCTCTCTCTCTCTCT
>NW_004797300.1:220897-221953 GCF_000002075.1 Aplysia californica
GTGGTTGGTGGGTGTTCTGGTGTGGTTTGCTCCTTCTTTCCTATCCAACATCTATCTTCCTGATCTCTTTCCTCCTTCTTTTTTTTGTTTGCTACTCGCTAGTAACTCCTCTAATCTTCGGTACTTATATGACCTTATTGTGTTGCAAGTGCCGTAAACTATTGCAAACATTAAATAACAGTACGGCCTGTACCATCAAATAAAATAAGCGTATATCACTATATCTGATGATAGAAGATATGTCACCTACGGTATTTCAGACAAGAGAACACAGTCCAAGTGGGTGGTTGCCGGGTACTCTGGTGTTGTCTGTTCCAATCAAATATCTATCGTCCTGATCTCTTCTCCTTCTTCGTTGCGCTTGTTACTCTCTTGTGACACCTCACTCTAATCTTTAGTACGTACTCGTCCATATTGTGTTGCAAGCACCGTAAAACTCTTACTAAAGCTAAATCTAAATGCTGTTCCAAGAAATAATAGTACACCTGGACTTACAATACATCGTTGAGTTACGTTTGTTTGTCTTTCTCGTTCGTATACTCTATATTATACAAAAGTAACAGAAATAGAAAATAAATCCAGAATAAACGCAAGGCTGGTACACCATGACATGTTGATAAGTAGGAAGATGTATCACTATACACTATCACTATCTCTGTTTTCCCCTTACCCTCTCCTTTCCAACGATAACTGTAGGGCGCCTGCTTATTTTGATTCCGGACATTTTACGATGAACTCGGTAAACCTCCTCCTGTTTTACGTCGCAGTGATTTTTCACACTGGAAGGTACACCAGATCTGGGTTACCGAGTTCATGGAAGTGTGGCACAAGTTGTAAACAGAATAATCTGCGATCCGAATTTCTTTTTGTTGTGGCATAGGGCTTACTTCTGAGTCGGAATTCGCACTTTACAAAATTTTTAATGCTATTTTGTAGTAAAAGTAGTAGTGGACAGTTGGAAGTTGGTCCGGTATTTTCTGCATATTCTGCTCCCTTTCTACGATATTGTTGTTTGCATTATGTTATTATTATTATTGTAATTATTATTATTATTAT
>NW_004797300.1:224886-227672 GCF_000002075.1 Aplysia californica
CTGGTAGGAAAGATCTACACCTAGCCTTCTCGGACAAGGGCGAAAAAATCTCGGAGGGCCCGTGTGCAAGTTGCGCACGTTAAAGATCCCAAAATTCAAAATTTCCTACCAACTGAAAATATTAGGTGTGTCCTGCGCGGTCATATGACCTTATGCAGTTGCGAGCGCCAAAAAAAAAACAAACCCCAAACATCTCTCTAATGCAGGAATGGAACTCCGGTTTTCTCGATTCATTATCTTGACTGTATGTTTGTGTGTTAGTGCCTATAAATGGCTGCTTGCACTGTATGCTTCCCAGGAAGTTAAGGTTGTTTCAGAATGCTCTCAGGTTTAGTATAGATCGTGAAGCGCATAGAGCTGGCTGTTGAGCGGAGATTTGCGCTATACAAATGCTATCTATTATTTATTTTTTTTTTTAATTGAAGTATTAATTCAGAATCAGCCTCCCATCAGAAAAACGTTAGGAAGACGACCAACCTCCCCCAAGAAAAAAACCCAACCAAAAAAACGGAGCAATAATCGCGTCGGTTCAAACTTAGTAGTACTATATGAAAATAACTACCCCCAACCCGTATCCTTCCCAAAAACAAACACATAAACAAACAAACAAACAAACAAACAAACACATACACACATACACACATACATATCCCCATACACACACAGTCATCGCCGAGTTATTAAAAAATTGTTCCTCTACCACTACCACTATCACCATCAGTTTCACTGCCACTACTCACAGTTATAGTATCTTCCACTCCACACTTTTGAAAGTCAACAAACCAGCATGAAAACCCAGAAGCAAAGCTTTTAGCATGCGACCAGACAGCCAAAGGGAATGGATATTCGGCTATCTGCAAGCGGCTCTCTTCCAATTTTGGGTCTCAGCATAAAGTTATGTGAAGCTTTCGTGAATCGTGAGCAGTAAAAATAGAATGCTTTTTGTCGACGAGGGTCCGCGTGCAGGAACGATCTGCTGCGTTAGATCTAAAAGCAGAGGATGAGCTTAAAGAGGGCGTATTTTAGTATGTGCTAAAAGGAGATACAAACTGACAGACGAGTCAGATAACGCACAGATTTGTTGTGATTTTACGTGTTCAGCTCTTGTGTTGTAGGTTTTTAAAAATATTTTTGTTGTTGTTTGTTTTGCTTTGTCTTTTAAAAAACCCCGAGCAGTTTCACATTTTCCTTTAGTAGCTCTTTCATGAGATGAATGCGACTCCACGAAAGACGTGATATCATGTATTAGGTTGTGTCAAGAAAATAAACTGCTACAAGGTTCACTCTTTAAAGAAAGAAAAAAAGGAAGTAATGTTTTTTTCTTGAAGTACAAAACAGAGTAATTCTTCACGAGCGCTCTTGTTAAGTTGTCAGTGGACGCTTGCTATTAAATCATATCAAGCAAAGTGGGTTAAATGGCTTTCAGAAGGATGATTCTTGGGGTATGTTATTGAGCAAATCATATTAACTCATAAACTCTAGACTGCCCCCCCCCCTAAAAAAAACCCCACAAAAAAACCAGAAAAAAACAACAACAGCAACAAACAAACACAAAAAATCCCCAAAAGCAAACAAACGCACAAACGAAAAGCGTAAAATATCTCAAAACAAATAAGCTATTTCAGGGGCTGTGAAAACAATGATCATCAATGGTGTAAGTTCTGTTGTATGGTATGGCAGCTACTTGGTTCTTGATCACGTGGTGTTGATAGTAATCCACGTCTTTTATAAATGTGGATGTTTTTGGTATTAAGGGTGGACTATGGTGCTGATGAATCTGGTTCGAATCTCCAAAGAAAAGAGGCTTTCTTGGACTGTTTTTTTGTTTAGACGGTTTTGAAGGCTCTCTATTTACTGATTGGAGATGGGCTTTAAAATTGGAGGACTACTGTCTTTAAAAAAGCTGTTGAAATGCTGAAGGTCAAGTTGAATTCATGCCATACCCAGATGCATAAGTAATGATGTCATTATTTTTCTATTTTTCAAACCAAGATACCTGTCCCAATCCTTAACTTTCTGGCTCTTCCCATATAAATAGATTGAACCAATAACAGCGGGCGCTGAGAGGATGTTGTCATTAATGTCATTGGTGACAGTGGTCCTTCTTCCTTGCTTTCCGTTGTTTCAGTTTGGCTTACATTTTTTCCAGCCCTAAAAGACCATTATCGTGCCGATGTCCTTCTTTTCTCTCAAACAAACAATATTAATGTTCCCATTATTTTGTCGATGTGCCTGTCTTCACTGAGACAAACTACATTAATGACCCCATTATTGTGTCGATGTCCCTCTCTTCACTCAAACGAACTACATTTAATGTCTCATTCCATCATTCTCTTTCTCCTGCTACAGGCGAACAGGTCTTTTCACTCAAACAAACAGTATTAATGTCCCCATCCATTATTGTGTCGATGTGCTTCTCTTCACTCAAACGAACTACATTAACGTTTCGTTCCATCATTCTCTTTCTCCTGCTACAGGCGAACAGGTCGAGCCAATGACAGTGGACGACGTGACGATGCTGTTCAGTGACATCGTAGGCTTCACAGCAATCTGCAGCACAGCCACTCCCATGCAGGTCGTCGACATGCTCAACTCGCTGTACACGCACTTTGACCAGTTTTGCGTCGATATTGACGTTTATAAGGTCAGTTGTTAAAACTCTGTTAAGTGTTTGTGTGTGTGTGTGTGTGTGTGCGCCCGCGCACCTCGACACTGTCTGTCTGTCTGTCTTTCTGTCTGTCTGTCTGTCTGTCTGTCTGTCTGTCTGTCTGTCTGTCTGTCTGTCT
>NW_004797300.1:228211-229584 GCF_000002075.1 Aplysia californica
AAGAGAAGGAGAGAGAAAGGAAGAGAAAGAAAGAAAGTGAGTTGTAGAGAATGATAGACAGATAATGTAGAGAGACAAATTAAAAGAGAAAGAGAGAGAGAGAGAAAGTGTGTGTGTGTGTGTACGTGTGTTTGTGTGTGTGTATGTGTGTGTGTGTGTGTGGTTGTGTGTGTGTATGTGTGTGTGTGTGTGTGAGAGAGAGAGAGAGAGATAGATGGCAAGAGATAGTGAGGGCGGGGGGTATGTGTGTGTGCGTGAGAGTGAGAGAGATGAAGGAGACAGAAACATATAGATAGATAGATAGATAAATAGAGAGAGAAAGAGAAAAAAAGAGAGAGAGAGAGAAAGAGAGAGAGAGAGAGAGAAAGAGAGAGAGAGAGAGAGAGAGAGAGAGAGAGATAGAGAGAGATAGAGAGAGAGTAAAGAAATAACACCCAGCCATCCCCATACACACATGTCATAAAGCACACTGAGTCCGGACATATTATTTTTAACATGAAATTCATTCTATGGAGAACATCATTCTGATTTGTGTACTCGGCAGAGATAATCTCCTTGTGAACTTGTCGCACTCGGAACTCCGGATAAAATTCCAGGAGGCGAGTGTGAGGGGCTGGACGACTAAGCAGCCACAACTCTTAAATTGGCAGGAGCCAAGCGTTGCTAGACGAAACGTTCCCCAGGGTAGGTCATAAGAGGTGTTATTTTAATTATTTTTTTGTGGGTTTTTTCCTGTTTTTTTCCTCTTCTTTTTCGTTTTGGAAGAAATTTTGTTTTTGATTATTTTGTTTTTTGCTTTTTGCGTTAGTTGCTCCTTTTGTTTTTTTTGCTTTTGTCTTTTCGTGTTTTTCGTTGTTTTTTTTTCTTTTGTTTTTTTTTTTCTCTTGATTTCCTTTTTTTTCGAGGAAGGGGCGGGTTCACCTCACCTCCTCCTCCTCCTCCTCCACCTCCTCCTCTTCTTCTTCTTCTTCTTCTTCTTCTTCTTCTTCTTCTTCTTCTTCTTCTTCTTCTTTAAATAAAATCCCAATCTTTTCAAATAATTCCCTCCCCCCTCCCCACCTCTCTGTCCCGCACAACTCAAAACTTTTGCTTTCGCCACATTTTCCTGACAGATTGAGACAATAGGCGACGCCTACTGCGTAGCCGGAGGCCTTCATAGGCGGAGTGCCTATCACGCTCAACAAATAGCCTGGATGGCTGTGAAGATGATGGCAGCCGCTGAAAATGAGAAGTCACATGACGGGAACGTTATCAAGGTCAGTGCTGTTGGCTAGCTAAGTTGGTGGGTGAGTGGGAGAGTGTGTCTGTGTGTCTGTGTGTTGGGGCGGAGGAGAGGGGGTGTAGTGCCGCGTTGTGTGTGTGTGTGAGTAAGG
>NW_004797300.1:230676-231871 GCF_000002075.1 Aplysia californica
GTGTGTTTGTGCGCGAGGGCGCACGTGTGTGTGTGTGTGAATGAGTGTTTCTAAATAGGAACGTACCTGTATGTATGGGGTTGGGTTATTGGTGTTTGGGGGCGGGGGGGTATATGGGATTTTTTGTGCTTTGTTTACTGGGAGTATTTCTGTTGGTCACAATAATTCTGCCATTACTGTTTCTTACTCATAAATCAAGCTGGGTGTTTGCATAAAGACTCCCAAACCACAAGCAAGTCCGCTTGCAAAGCCCTGTAAAAGGTCAAATTATCCTTTGTGTATAGTCATAAATAGTGTGGTCCTTGTCAATGTACTTTTCCTACTAATCTTTGATTTATTAGGTCTCTGTACCTATTTCGACGTCAATTTTCCTCCAACTCTGACTGCGGTACGGAAGACAATAATAATTATCACAGTTAAAACGGTTAAAAAACTAGAACCGGAGCCGAAACTGGGAAAAGATGTAGTGTGTAGAAGAACTATTAAAGTTGAATAACTGTCTACGGAAGAGATAATGGGGCTTTCTTATTAGCTTTTTACAGTCTGTCCAAACCAAATCAAACAGTTTTTAATCTTTATGTGTTCCAGACACTTGACCCATTTTTTTTCTTGAACATTTCCACTAATGACTATTGTTCGAGGTACATAATAATAATAATATGAGTCGTCTTTTTTCCCAGTGTTGGAACAAGTTTGTTGTCGCATAATTTGTCTGTAGTTAAAATCTTTTTTTTTGTTGCCATTCTTGTCTTTCTTGATCAATGTATGCGATATAAATAGCCGCTTGATAACTTCATTGTTACCTGTGTTTGTATCCCGCAAGTTATGGTGTGGGTGATTCTTCTTCGAATCCTCAATTGAACGTTCTTAAACTTGTCTGGGTTATATCACAGATGTCCCATATCACTACATCTCCCCCCTTTTAGTTTCCAAAATGACGTTAAATTAAAATTTGCAAGGGAACAATGTCTTATTCACATGTGGGCTAAAATGTAGTTTTTACTTCTTGTGACGGTTTATACTTTAAATCCACCCTGGCTGAAGCGGTTTTTTTAGGCAACTGAAGTGTTGGAAAATAAGGTCCTTCCAGTAAAAATAGCTTGTAATTAATCCACCAGAAAAAACAACAACCTATAACTGTTGCTAGTCTACACAGCAACTTAAATCAGGTGAGATCAGCCTACACATTCAGGGT
>NW_004797300.1:235091-240858 GCF_000002075.1 Aplysia californica
CTCTCTCTCTCTCTCTTCCCCTCTCTCTAGCTCTCTTTCTTTCTTTCTTTCTTTGTCTCTCTTTATCTCTCTCTTTCTATCATCCCTTTTCTCTCTTTCTTTTCTGGTGTCAGTAGTGCTATGATTCGGATCTTTGTGATCGTACTCAAATTATGTCATAATTTCGATTCCCACTTACGGACGTCTATTTTTTCGAGTATGAATGGGTACAAAAAAACAGAAAACAAAATTACCATTAAACCCCTTCCCCTCCTCTCTTTCTGTCTGTCTGTCTGTCTGTCTGTCTGTCTGTCTGTCTGTTTCTCTCTCTCTCTCTCTCTCTCTCTCTCTCTCTTTCTCTCTCTCTCTCTCTCTTTGTCTCTCTCTTTCTCTCTCATTAGAAAACAAAAACAATCCTTGAGGTGTTTCAGATTCTCCACACAAGACAAAACTCTGCTGAATAAAATAAAATGTAGAAAATTACAATACGTTGGTCACTTAAAACTCCTAGAGACCATTGTGAAAGAGATGCTTGATGGAAGGATGTGAGACAGAAGAAGACAAAAAGTAACGTGGATGTACAACATTTAAAACATGGACTGGCGTGGATATAGCAGAATGCGCTACGGCAGCTCGTGACCGCGAAGGGTAGAGGTCCATTGCATGTCAACCCCTGAGTCAGAGATGACACCCCAGGTATTCCAGGTAATTATAGATGTATTATGCCCTCAGGGATACAATATAGTTCATATAAGATACGGACCGCTTTGCCCCTGTTTACCAGGACGAACCAGATCTAACCAGGGTCAACTAGGACCAACCAGGACTCAAAGGGATACAACGTCCCGACAGAAAGGAAGAGATACTAGATAAAAATTCTCTCTAAACGGGAATCGGACTGACATCTTCTGCGTGCAACGGCGAAACTCCTAACCGCTACACCACACAACAATTATTTTGTCCTTCGAATACCCAGTTCCTGCCCGGGAGATTGCTCTTTGAAATGTCACAGCAAGGCAGCTGAGGTCGCTGTGATTGCTGTTCTTTGAATGCTTTTTATTAAAGAGCAGAAACTAAAGAGGCCGCCGTCGTATAGAACACTTATTTCGTCTCTAAAGAGCAATAATTGTCTCTTTATGCCTGTCTTACAGGCACCAACGGTGTCAGATCAAAATCAACGTTGAGACTCGGGTACGAACAGCTACTTCACGAAGATATTCTAATTTTCTCTCTTTATGAGAACTGGCTCACCCCCCTGTTCTAAAAAGGAAAAAAGACGGGAAAGAAAAAAAAATATACAATGTAAATGAAACGCTTTCCCTGGACCGGGTGTGTTAAGTGGTCTCGTAGACATATGATACCCCTACCTTTATTAAGCAACCATTAATATGACAAAATACGCAACTATCCCGTCAGACGGAAGTAATTATGCCATCATCGACAGCCCCATCACGCGAAATAGTTCGCGGGAACATGACACTCTACTCTTGCTTCAACTACTGTATTCATACGAGGGGATCATCCTTAATGCCACGCATTTCCATTCCGCCCTCAATTACCGATCTCTTGGAATTATGTATTTTAGCCGTCCTTGTACTTGGGCCTTGATCTCAGATCAGCCTCGCCACCACCCCCCCCCCCCCCCCCAAAACCGCTTAGCTCTGCATTTTTAGAGCGTTTTAATGTTGTGTCAGTAGATGGGTGCTGGCGGGTGCTCTGGTGTGGTTTGGGAACTTCCCTCTTATCAGACATCTATCGTCCTTATGTCCACTTCTTCTTTTTTTGTCTGCTGTTACTTTCTTGTAACATGTCTTATCTTCGGCATTTATATGACTTTATTGTGCTGCATTTACTAAAACATAATATTGAGTCACGACACGATGGAATCAGGTGCTCGTCAATAATTTTGGGTCTGTAGGGTTATTGGTACATGCATAATCGTAAAGCATGTTTTTGAAGTACCTATCTGTAATGAATAGGAGTCAAGATATTTGTGGTTGAAGAAAGTGGGGATTGCTTAGTGTCATGGGTAAAATTAATTGAAAAATGGCCACCCAAGTTTGGTGACTATCAAAACTGTAGTGTTATTGGAAACTACGATTACTTTTTTTTTCTTTGATTTTAAAGTAACATCTACATATCATTGTGTTAAATGGGTATGTAAAGTTTTAAGCCAAAAAAATTTTTTTAAAAATAAACTATACAAATTGCCGAGCAGATGGAAAAATGTCGGTTTCTTCAATTTCATTTGTTTACGATGCCTCACATAGTAGTTCGTCTGTATACTTCGAATTGAAATGCTAACATTGAAGTCGGGACGGCCATGAGTGAATGTGATATCATTCAGAACCCTGATGGGAGTGGCTTTGGTTCAAATCCCTTCCTTCCGCCCCCCCCCCCTCCCTTCCCCACCCCTAACGGAGAATTCTTTAAGATGGATTGCTTTTGTAATGTTCTCAACGCCCTTTACCAATCTGCCACAGTCAGTTCCGGGATTGACATTAGATACGAAGATGGCGCCTCATAACTAAATGTCGGTTGCTTGTGGGTGCTGTGGTGTGGCATGCTCCTTCTTTCTTATCAAACATCAATCGTCTTATTTCTCCCCCTTCTTTTTTGTGTTTGTTACTCTCTTGTGGCATCTCCAATCTTCGGCATTTGTATCACATTATTATGGTGCATGTGCCGTAAAACTCTTACTTAATTCATTACTGAATTTTAATAACACATGTATTTCTGGGTAGAAAGGGGAGTTAACCCCATTGCACACCATGCCAAGTAAGGAATGTTCTTGTTTTTCACGGAAGGCGTGGTGTCCCTTGTTTGTGGTACAGCCTGGTATTTATATAATGTATATTGTACTTCACTCCAGACAACTGACGGTGGCGTGTCAATTTTGACAGGCTTATGTCCCTGAGTTTAAGCCGAGAGATTTAACAACGGAACTGACTGTCTTAAGATTTAGGGGTATAATTCTCATTTTCCGGTATCAACTTACGAAAGATGGCGACGTGTCTTCTCCCTGATAATGGCTAGTACGAGATCACAGCTATCTATCAAGATTATGTACATGAGCAGCGTCAGGAAAATAACTCTTTATAAGAATCAGGCTTTACCTTTGTCATTGCTGTTAACTGATGTGCACACCGGATACAACTGACTCTGTTGATCTGAGTAGAGATGTTTGAAATATACATCTGCTACCATTTTCTGTTCATAGAGTGTAGCCTATATGGAGTCTAATTATATATGAACGTAGAGAAAAAGCAAGTAAACGTCATAATTTATTATTGATGTTGTTGTTGTTATCGAGCCAGACACAATATTGATTAGACAAATTTTCAGAAAGGGTATTGCATCTTCTTAAAGTCATTAATGAGAGATAGGTAGACACATTTTGCTTTCTTAAAAATGCGTATTTTATTTGAAGCAAACGTTGAGCGCGAAAGAGGAAAGGGGGGGGGGGGACTTAACAGAAGATAGGAAGAGGATAAAGAAACCTCGGTTGGAATTAAAGCAACACAGCCAGGTAGAATGGCAAGAGACTGTCTTTTGTTTGTTTTTGGTGTATTGTTTTTGTTTTTTGGGTGGGTTTTTTTTTCTTTTTATTGTTTTTTTTGGCAGAAAGGTCAAAGAAGTGATGTCCAACTACCGGGAAAGTTAAGGAGATTAGACTGACAGAAAGACAGACAGACATACAGACAGACAGACAGACAAACAGACAGACAGACAGACAGACAGACAGATAGATAGATAGATAGATAGATAGACAGACAGACAGACAGACAGACAGACAGACAGACAGACAGACAGACAGACAGATGAATAGATAGATAGATAGATGGATGTGAAGGAAATGATAATATATGCAATCAGTCAAGTGGTCGGCCGAAAAAGGTCCATACTTAGCGGCCACTGAGGGAATCTCTAATGCTTGGGCCTGACTCAGAACAGCTGGTCGATGACCTCGCAAATGGGGATAACCCAATTCTCAGCTCTCAGGGGCCCTTGGCCAAGTATGATGGGAATTTTTGACTCCAGAAAGTGGTGGACAGTTGAAAAGACCTCAAAGTGAGCTAGATTCTTTCATTCTGTTGGAATACTCGATCAGAAATGCGAAGCAATTTTGCTCCTTTCCCCCCTTCGTCTCACTTCTTAATGGAAACACTTGTTTGATTAGTATTGGTTTTCCTTCTACTCTTACCGAATTCCAGCCGTTCCTAATGATATTTATTGTATTCTTTTTCTTTACTCTTTGTGTATCGTGTGTTATTCGCTGCCATGTCATGGTATGAGTCTAATTATGTATTCATAGGTTCTTTAGGTGTGCTAAAGTCTCATGTTGAATGCCATTGCCCTCAATACCGTCTATGTGTCTGTGTGTCTGTCTGTCTGTGAATTGTAAATGTGATCTCCCCCAACCAGAAATCCCTTCAATGCTTAGGAGTGAGAAGGAAGCATAACCCGAAGCGGAGTTTACTATTTATATCATAATATAATATGTGTTTTATTACACACTAAGGGTACGGGAACAACAATGAATATCTAGACAAAGAACGGATACGTTTTATTTCAAGTGGAACAATCCTTCGAATTTCCATTCTCATATTATTCAAACATTTCATAGATGTAAGTCTCATAAATATTTATACTGGAGGATCTGGGTCGTGGAAATAGAGAGAGGCCTGGGTTCGCGCTCTAACCGACTCCGTGTGTCACCTAGAGGTTAGTTTCCATGGACTGTTAATTCAGCTAATTGTTGATATAGCTCTAGAACCCTGGGGTATCGACCACTAGAAATTAGCAGCATTTCATCCCACTCTTTGTCGGTGATTGGCAGGTGCCCTAGTATGGTTTGCTTCTTCCTTCCTGGCAAACATCTGTCACCCTGATCTCTCCTCCTTCTTTTTGCGTTTGTTACTCTCTTGTAAGACCTCTATTCTTATGATATGGACTTTTTGTGTTTCAAGTGCCGTAAAATTCTTATTCTAAAAGTTCTTCTCTTGGCCATGTTTAGATTGAAGAATATGTACCATCGACTGAGGTGTAGCGGTTAGGCTCTTCGCTGTCACGCGTAGAAGACGCGAATTCGATTCATGTGTCGTGTGGCGACAAAGATCTTACATAACAAAATAGTCCACCCTTCTCTTTAAGCCAATTTTTAAAATGTCTTCAAAATCCGGTGGCGCCCTCTTCGTAAAAGTGCGGACTTTGCGAACAGAGTTACCCTACTTGTGTGAAAAACAATAAAAGCGAATCTAAGAAACTGTGCTATTCCTATTCTTCTTCTGGAGAAACGAAAGAAACCTTCAAAACAAAGACAGCAGCGCCATCTGAACCAATGCACGGAGTTCCGCGGAAACTGTTTTGGGCTGAGTGAACTATCTTGTTATGTACGATCTTTGGTGGCAAGAAATCTATTTGTCGGTCTTTTCGGCGGGAGGTTGTATTCTTGTAAGCTCGGTCGGTCCTGAAAGCCAGGGCCAAAGCCTACCTCCAAAATGATCTAAATCGTGTCCAGTGGAACGTAAAAACACGTACACTGATAGAAAATGATATAAGTACTCCAGCCACTTATCTGAGATAAATGCAGTGTAGTAAATGATAATGGTGCATGTCGAATTTTTATTGAGAAACGAGATATGTTGCTAAAAATACGTCAGAGATGGCTTGGGAAATGCGTACTGTCACAGTGGATCTCTGTCGATCGTTTTGAGTCATCATCACCCCTGCCCTCTTCTTCAACCCCAACTGTAATCATTTCACTTCAAACTCCCCCCCCTCACCC
>NW_004797300.1:242548-246638 GCF_000002075.1 Aplysia californica
TTACCTCTCTCTCTCTCTCTCTCTCTCTCTCTCTCTCTCCCTCTCTCTCTCTTTCCCTTCTTTTTCCCACTCATCCAGGGTATCTTTTTCTCTCTTCTTCGCGGCCTTTTTTCCCTCTCTCCCTCTTTCTCTCGTCCCTCTCCTCCTCTCCACTTGACCCTCGTGCAGATACAAAAACACATACCCCGTATACCGTTTTCAATCTTATCTTTTATTTCGAACAATCCTCTTCTTTCGCCTTGACTTGTTCGCTAAAGACCCGTCACCCCGGTAATGATCTCGTCTTGGATTGGCTCATACAGATCGATGATGTCATTTCCGGTTCGTGCGCTTCCACGAAGGCGGACGATGACAGGCGATTTGCTGAAGCTAAGAGGCGCAGTGGAAAAAGAGCTGATTGCCAGGACGGGAAATGAAAACAAGTTAAAAGGCGCGTTACGCTGACTTAACTCTTAGTATACGGAAGGCTCTTTCTCCTTTGTGCGCTGCCATCTTCAGCATCACACACATTCTTTTAACTCCGTGCTTATTTAATGTATTTGCACTTTTGTAAAAACGCACCAAATTGTGTAAAAGAGAAATGATCCAAGCAGAAGTATTAGACAGTTTGATTATATATCAGATGATTTTGCTGAGGTTTGATAGATTTTTGTCATGCCTGTAAACTACTGTGTGATGTCACGAGACAGCTGAACTGAACTGTTTTGCCGTATACAAAGAGTTAAATGGCCTGGAGCCTTTTTTTTTCGCTGAGCGAAAGATCCTGGGTACACCATGTGATGAACTCAGCTAAACCAAACCGGCGTTTGAGGCGTGATAGTTAGGCTCTCCACCTTTGCGTGCAAATAATTCGTGTTCGATTCGCGAGTGGAGTATTCTGTTTCATTGAGTATCTACGCAAGTCTCCAGGGACGATGTACTGGCGCCTGTGTTGTCGCGGTTAGGCGTTTTGTTGTCAAATGCAAGAGACCCGAGTTCGATTCCCAAGTGGAGGGAAAAATTCATGGGGTATTTCGGTCTCTCTGCTGTGATGTGTCCCTCTCAGTCCAGGCAGCCCGCCTTCTAAATGATCTAAATTACGTCGATGAAGGCGTAGAATCACTGACATAAAAAAATATGATTTTCACTTAGCTCGGGTTGATCCCGGCAGGCAGGGTCAAGGTTCCCGCCTCGGGCAGAATCAAAAGTGTGTCGATGGGGGTGAAAAACTTTTACAGCTAATTGCAATCGATCAGACAACCAGTGTAAATGATGTTTGCAAGATACGACAGTTTTAATAAAATCATCCGCCCATCAACGTAATATAACTACAAGTATAGGGCAATCTCTATCACGTCTAAAAAATTCCCCCTTGCTAATTCGTGCTTACCTTATTGCACCGATCTCCTGCTGCATTTTTACTCCCCCCCCCCCCCCCCCCCCACACACACATGCCAAAAAAGACAGGAAGTAAAAAAATACATGAAAAAATATTAGAATGAAAAAATAAAAACAAGCAATAAACAAACAAAACAAAAAAGAACTTTAAAGCAGAATAAAATCTGAAGGTTATTTTCGTTTCTGTTCACACTTTTACGCAGATATCTTTGAACAAAACAGTATTATTTTTAAGGTGCCGATTCCGATTTTGATATATGTAGCTGTCATGTCTGCTTTCTTGTGGGATAGAAACACATGCCGTTGTCAAGTAGTGCAGACAGGATGCTAGCACTGAGGGAGTTTTTCAGAACATCAGCAGTGAAAAATTATCCGGGATACGGTCGCTTAACCTAAAAGAGATTGAAATCGCTGCTGGATTCACATTATTGATCGCGAATCGATCTTCTCTTCAAGAATCGACGTATTCGCTGGTATCTGACCCCGTAGACGCTTCGGGCAATGTCGTGCGTCCTGTGGTTTTAGCGGGTAAGTTTAAAGATAAATAAAGTGTTTATTCGATAAAGTGAGAGATTAAACATTTGTCCAGTGAACTGCTTATTCGCCAATAACATTACCGGAATGTGTTGCTGATCTGTGTAAACGAAATTATTGTAATGCCCAATGAGGTATTAAAGTGTGTTAGTTTTTGGGACTTGACAAGGAGACTTTGAATTAAACAGCTTTATAAAAAAACAAAACTGCTTTTGCCTGAAGCCAAAAAAGAGTTCTTAATTAGAAGACCGTGGTACATATTCACCAGTACGGAATCTTTATAAGGATAACTCGATAAAATAGAAAGAAGTCAGTCGGTTTAAATAGCGAAAAAAAAAATCTTTGGGTAGGTTTGGGCGAGTCTGCTCTCTACATTGGTAAAGAAAAAAAAATGTTGGTGACCGCACAATAAATGTAATCTGTAACATGAAGTCCAAAGAATATGGAAAATAGAGAAATGTTGCACAGAATAGGGAGAAGGACAAATGGTACGATATTAATCACTATGCTTCATCCTCCCTGCAGGGTCGAAGTGCTGGACAAAGATATAATTTAGATAATGCTAATACTACCGGACTTGCGGAAATCAAACTGATGTCTTTTGCATCCAACAGTGAAGAATGTAACCATTAACTCTTTAAGGATTAAGCTGACGCACATGCCCAATCGGCAGCAGACAAAACGCTACCCTAGAATTTCCATTGTTCTATCTGACATTTTGGTCGTTTTGAGTTACTAAGACCACGAGGTCAAAAACCAACTATTCTATCTGCTCTATCAACATCGTAAGAGAAACCGTTATCAAGGTATTCAAAGAACTGCTTTCGAAAAAGCGTGGCATGTAAAACTCCAGATTTTTTCAAGTAAAAATTCTCAAAACTACGAGATAGTGAGTTGATAGAATGAGGGTAGCGAAACGGCAAGGTTGTAACCATTTTTAAACCCCTACATACAAATGAAAAACACGAATTTGTTACTTAAGTACTTTGATAACGGTTCTGCCACATAATAATGTCCATTCAGGAGCATGCCAAAAGCAATCTTCTTGCTTATTTCGAACCACCACATTATACAAATAGAAAACAGGAATGTTACTTTAACGCTTTGAGAACGTGGTGAGACATACCAGCAGCAGACCAAAAGCAATGTTGTTCCACATTTTGAACCGTCATACGTTCATTATCTTTCCTTAAAACGTCCAATATGCGTCAGTTACCGTTAGGCATGGATGTCCTTTAAATACCATATCCAGGTAGAGTGCATGCTTACGCATTCATCAGAAATATGAAATCGGATATTTAATAGTACACATACTGTTGCCTTTCTGATTTAAGTTTCATCCAAAGAAAATCAAATTGAAAAATATGTATGAAAAACGAAGTAACGCGTCTTTCTTTTTAAAAGTTCCCCAAAAATGAGCATCCTCAATGAGTTAGCAGTATGCCTTTTGTTACCTGTTTCCGATAAGGAAAACAATTTTTTTTAAAAAAGAATTATTTGCGAACATTGAAAATTATGCTGCTTCTGATCTGAAGTGCCCTAAAACAACGTATCTGCAATGCACGTCCTCAATTAGGTAAACTAACACCGCAGACGTCGGCCCATAGTTTGCACTAAGCGGAAAACTGTTATATTATTATTTGCCCAACGTTCCGCTTGGGACTGATACACCGTGGGCATTTTCAACACAGCATTGTGGCCTCCACATTTATGTATTTGGGTAGCTTCAACACTTCTAGGATGGTAAAAAAAATCTCACAGGTGGGCGGGTGGAAGGCGTCACTAGGAAGTCCTGCTTCTTTACTTTCCCTCTGTTGTTTCGGGATGTCTGTTTTACTTTTTTCCCATCACTAGATGGCCCTTATAGTGTCGATGTGCTTCTCCTTACTCAAACAAACAAACAAGCAAACAAACAACAAACAAATAAACATACATACAAAGAAACAAACAAACAAATAAACAAAGCGGCGTCTCTGGTGTTGCACTTATCCACTATACTTTGAAGACCCGAGTTCCACTCTCGGGTAGTGAGAATTTTTATCGAGTATCTCGGTCTCTCCGCCGGGACGTTGTATCCCTCTCAGCTTGGGTTGGCCCTGACAGGCAGGATCGAAACCCGATTCCCAAATCACCTATGGGGGGGCTGGGAGATTGTTGTTGTTGTTGGTGGTGGTTGTAA
>NW_004797300.1:247271-251880 GCF_000002075.1 Aplysia californica
ACACACACACACACACACACACACACACACACACACACACACACACACACTCCTCTCTCTCTCCTTCTCTCTCTCTTTGTCCCTTTTCTATCTTTCTCTTTATATAACTCTTGTCCCTCTCCCTTTTTTCCTCTCTTTCTCTCTTTCTTCTCCCCTATGCCAAACAGACCGATTCCTGTGTCAGTCCACAATACTTCACAAAGAGAAAGTTTGACTATACCACACGGACATGTTTGTGTCTGCACAGTTATCGGACTTTTGGGATCTGAAAGCATTTACACCCACATAAAACAAACAGAAAGGGCAAGATCGATTTTCTCATGGGGCTGGGAAGGGGGTGAGATCCTCCCTTGCGCAGCGCATATGGTGGATTTCACAAATGTGGTTTGGGTTGGATCGAAACGAAGATACCACCTAAAGCGAGGGGGGATGAAAACTTCACAAAAACATCCTTGGTCGATAACGGCGTTCAAACCTAGAAAATTATGGGTTCTGCAACCTTCTGTCCTTAGCTCAGACAAGGAACGAGTGTTTTTGAAATGTGTAATATTCAGTTTTACAAAGCTGGCTTTGCAGGCTCCGTTCTCGAGATTAAGTGACCCCAGAACACCTTCAGTTAAGAATACTCGGGGAATACACATCAATGTCAGGCGGATCGTGCTCTTTGCCTAGTCAAATTATGCACGCTTAAGTAAAAGATTCGCCTTGAAACTGTTTTTTTTTTCTTCTCGAAACCTTGTCTACACTCAGTAATGCTAGATATCTAATACATAGACAGAGAGGTATGCAACCTGACACAGGCAAATGTTTTACGCCGCGAGCGTTGACACACTTCTGGCCATATCGGAGACAGGCTGTTTGCCAGGGTCATATCGGGCTGAGTAGGACACATCATTCTTGAAAACAGACGGAGGTTTTTTACAATGAAAACACCTTTCCCTTTCGGGTATTTAACTCTTGCGATTTGTGTGAAGTGCCAAAGAGGCTAGTGCTGTAGTTTCTCTACATAAATTGAATCTCGAGGATGGTGTTTATTCGTTGGCTGCTTCTTGTATCTAAAACCCTAAATCAGGAATTCATATAGTCGACAGATAAAAAGAAACGATAGAGATAGATAGATAGATAGATAGATAGATAGATAGATAGATAGATAGATAGATAGATAGATAGATAGACAGATAGACAGATAGATAAATAGAGAGGGATAGAGAGATAGATAGAGAGATAGATAGATAGATGGATCGATCGATAGATAGATAGATAGATCGATAGATAGATTGATTGTTGAATGATGCAGCAGGTTTGTTTCTTCGCTGTCTGGCCGTTAGTCTGTCCACCCATTATATGGGTGGTTGGCGGGCGCTCTGGTGCGGTTTGCTCCTTCTTTGCTATCTAACATCTACTGAGAGCTTTCGTGGCCTAGAGGATAAGGTGTTCGCCTCTCATTCAAAGGTCCATGGTTCGAATCCGGGAAGCGAACTGCTACTCCTTGGCTTCTTCTTACTGCTGTCTTTCAGCCACACCCCTGATCTTCTGATGAAAATTTACACCTAGTCTTCTCGGACAAGGACGACAAATCTGAGAGGTCCTGTGTGCAAGTTGCGCATGTTAAAGATCCCTTGGTGGTCTAAACTCGATAAGAGTAGGCTTCGGCCGCCACCCGGGTAAAATAGAAAATTCCCTACCTACTGACAATGTTTAACGTGTCCCTGGCACTAATGTGGCCGTATGCTGTTGTGAGAGCCGTAAAACATTTACCAAAAAAAGAAAAAAGAAATTATTTTTTTAAAATCTACCGTCCTCATTTCTCTTCTTTTTTGTGTACGTTACTCTCTTATGGCTCCTCTGATTTTCGGCACTTATATGACCGTATTGTGTTGCAAGTGCCTTAAAACTCTTACTTAAAATAAACTCTCTATGGTGTTACAAGGGTCAGTAATGTACTTGGCTCTCTATGGGAACATACTGGTTTTATTTTCTAAAGGGACATTCTAGACCTAATAGGTTGATTCTTGATTTCTATAACTCTTGCGTGTAGTTGGAGGGCGCCAGTGGTAGGTCCTACTTCTTGACTTTCCGTCTGTTGTTTCTGTCTGTCTCTCTTACTTTTTTCCCCAGGACTAAATGACCATGATTTTGTCGATGTGTTTCTCTTTACTCAAACGAAGGGAAAGCAAAATCATAGCACACAGCCTGTTTGGTCTAGTCTACCGGCGTCTGTGGTGTAGCGGTAAAGTGCTTTGTCGTCATACGCAGGAGATTCAAGTTACATTCTATTGCAGGACGTCGGTGGCCTAGGGGTTAGGCTACCGGACTTGTAATCGTGAGATTGCGGGTTCGGGGGTTCGAGCCTCAGCTCGGTCCGACGCTGTGTCCTTGGGAAAGGCACTTTACGCGAATTTTCCACTTGGTTCTATTCTTTCGGAGATGGATGTTAAACTCGGAGGTCCCGCCTCTTAAATAACTTAATAGTGTTGATAGGGGCGTTAAACCTTCACCATTTCACCATTTTCACCACGTAGGGTTGAAGCCAGCATCCTAAGTTATCTAAATTATTTGAGTGGGGGTTTAAAAAAAACAACTAACATCACAACAAATGAGTGTGTTGTGACAGGGCTGGAGACTGAATTTAAAAGTCTTTCCTCTAGAATGGTCTAACTCTGTTGGAAGGAATGTTGAACTCGCACCTCGTTATTCCATGTCTGTCTTACGTGTTCCCAGCAATAAACACTTTAATGGCCGTTGTGTCGACTGCAATCTCTTTAACAGTCTTTAAAAAATAAAGTACCTTTAAGATAACCAATTATTTTCAAGGTTTATCATTTTGTCACATTATATGCTATAATATACGTACAATGTGACGATAATTTTAGTTAAAAGAAAGACAACAGAATGTTTTATTTTGGAGAAAATTTTGGTAAAATGCTTTGTCTCCCATCTTTTTTCTTGTGTTTGTGTGTGTTTTAGTAAGTGTTTTACGACTTACGACACTTGCAGCACAATGAATTCATATAAGTTTCGAAGATTAGAGGCGTTACAAGAGAGTAACAGACACCCAAAAAGAAGGACGGGAGATAAGGCTGAAAGATATCTGGTGGGGGAAAAAAGAATACACCTCGCCAGAGCACTTACCAACCACTCACATCTCCATTCTTAATCACATCTTATTTCAACTAGTGTCTTCATACTTCTGGGTAATATCTTACTTGTACTTGATAGATAGAATACAACACGAGGGACATTTTGAAGAGCAAAACCTCTAACATGTTTGTAACCAAAATGATACAGGTCAAATGCGGAGAACCTACTATAATTGTTTTGATATTCGTTCTCTGACTCTTGACTTCTACAGTCAGGGGAGCCCCCCCAAAAAAAAGGTGCCGCCGCTATTGATACCTGGTATAAAAAATAATGTTAATGAAGCTAAATCCGAATTATGTAACCGTAAACCATATTGAACGATTCTGACAACACCGGAACCCGAACCCCTCACTTTATCCATAACCCTTTAACGTAAACCCTAACCCTAACCTTAAATTTAACTTTAACCTTAACCCTAACCCTAACACTAACCCTAACCCTAACATTAACCCTAACCCTTACCCTAACCCTATATCGTAACCCTGGCCGTAACTATAACTTTAACCCTTATCATAACCCTAACCCAAATCCTAACACTTTAATCTTTAAAAAAAGCCGTTTTGGGATCTACCATGACCCACATTGTGTAGGCAAGGATTAACCCCAAGGAAAATGCGGTATCGAAACATTAAAAAATCATGATCATGATGCTCCTTTGCGTTGTTGGAAAGGTGGAATCTCGATATCTCCTCCACGTGCTCCCAATGAAACACACGGTATCGATTTTTGAAAAAAAAATATTAGTCCGATGGGAGATAAGCCGATTTAGCAAGACAGAGTGCGAAAGAGTGCATCTAAACATAGCTTAATGTTTTGTGTAGCATCGTGGTGAAATCATGCACTCGTCAAGATAATGAAATCAAAGAAACTGGATTTTTTTCACAGATTCCACCGCATCGTGACACTTTCAAAACTAAAAAATGTGTCACGCGGAAATGAGCACAAAGGTTAGAAAAATGCGGGGAAATCGGTTAAACTGGTATTGACTGATTATTTTCTCTACTCTAAATTAATAAACTTAAGATGAAAAACGTCTGTATAAACAGGATAAGGTATTAAATATTTTGTCTGATAAAAGTTACTATTGGTTTTTATGATGAAATAATTTTAGATTTAAGGAAGATAATCGACACATATATGACCTAATTATGTTGCAAGTACAGTAAAACTCTCACAAAAACAAATTAAGAAAGATAGCCCAGAACACAGTTTTCGAGCTATTAATATAATAAATAGTCTGCAAGAAACTAAAGCAGAGAAACGACACTTTAAGATGGGACATCTTCTTTGTTTCATTGTACGATGGATTCGATTTAGTTAGATTTTTAAAAGAAATAATCATTTTCTTTTTGATAGGGCTGGCGTTTTAAAAGAACTCGCTGTGTATTGTTTGTTTGTTTTTGTAAAGTGTTTTACGGCGCAGGCAACTGCATAAGGTCATATGAGCGCGCGGGACACACCTAATATT
>NW_004797300.1:252589-270089 GCF_000002075.1 Aplysia californica
CTATCTTGAATCCGTTCTTGTATTTCTGTCTCTTTGTCTTTCTGTCTCTCCCTTTCGCTCTTTTCCTTTCTCTCTTTTCCTTTCTCTCTTTCTAGTTCTCTTTATTTCTCTCTCTATATATATATCTCTCTCCATCTCTCTCCATCTCTCTCCCGTCCTCCTCCTCTCTCTCCCTCCCTCTCTTTCTCTCTCTCTCTCTGTCTCTCTCTGTCTATCCCTCTCTCTTGACTCCATTTTGTCTTTCTGTCTCTTTGTCTTTCTGTCTCTCTCTTTCTCTCTTTTCCTTTCTCTCTTTTCCTTTCTCTCTTTCTGTTTCTCTTTATTTCTCTCTCTCTCTTTATATATATATCTTTCTCTCTCTCTATCCCTCTCTATCTCTCTCAATCTCTCTCTCCCGCCCTCCTCCTCTCAATCCACTTTTTAATGGAGGTGCATGGGGATCTCATTACCCAACACATAAGAAATTGTAGGTTCACAAAAATATTGCTAACCACAAACGGAATAATATTAGAGTCATGATGGAGCTTTGGTCAAGCAAACACAAAGGAAGGAAATGGGAAGCGGTCATTTGTACTTGTGAGTGTCTTATACGGAATGCCATAAAAGCAGGTTCGACTGTATTCTAGTGACAGAATGAACCCCCAAAAAATCATCGCTACAAACGGAAAACTGACTACCGAATTGTCGATATACGCTCTTGAACAAAGTCAAAACGTCTCATCAGACAACTTTGGGTTAGTATTCGCATCACTCATAGAACCTTTTGATTCTGGGATGCTGCCTTCCGTTGCAGATGTTAATCCCAGGCCAGCCGTTCGATCTTTGTCGTCGAGCGATCGTCTGTTTCCTATTTGCTCTCCATCTCGTTGGGTTGATGGATTAACTCTTTCCGTCCCTCCCCCGTTCCGTTTTGTGTTGTCTACCTGTCTCAACCCCCCTTTTTCCCCCCCCCCCCCCCCCGCACCCCCAAAGCGATAATGCTAGTATTTCCAGACACGCTCGTCACAAAGTGTCGATGGGTGCACACTTTCGCTCAACGGAAAATTGAATGTTAAGGTTAAGTACGGGTACACTCTAGTGCTGTGCCCATTCGACTTCACCATTCAACATTCACAGTTTTCCCCACTATTTTAAGCTGTTCGAAGTGTGGTAGAACAATTCGAAGGCCGCATGACGTTTGGGGAAAATAGTTTTACATCTCATTTCTCTCAATTTGTCGTGAAATTACAATATTTTATATCTAAAATCATTGAGGTAAATACAGAAATACTTTGTACTTGATGATTACGACACAGAGGGATAGGTGACGCCGCCAAGAGTTATAAAACATTCCTTTAAGTACAGGTTTATAAGGGAAAAAAATGCACAAGATATTGGAACAGCATGAACAGTGACTTAACAATTCGAAGCGTCGATGAAGTTTGGTTTCTTCAAAACCCCACAGCATGTAATTCACCTTGTCTCATCGCTGAAAATCGGAAATTAAACAATAAATTATATCAAGTCACAGTGCATATCTATTATTGTCATTTCTCCTCATGAAGGCTCTAACAACAATTCTGGTCTGTTTGAGGATATACAGATTTGCAACCTGTTAGGCACACACAGGTTTAACTTCACAAATTTGCCTCTTGCCAAGTATTCGTTTGCAGCTAAAGGACATGAGTAAAATAGAGGAAAATACCTTTCCAAATGATACAACGATTTTTACAACGAACCTTTTAGAACTAAATTAACAACTTTCGAAACAGTTCAATTAATCCGAACATCATACGAAACAAGGCAAATCCCCAGATCCACATTATTGGTCGGTCACTCGTGGAGGAGTCTCCTCTGTCGACACGGCAGTACTCTCTGACCCAGGGATCTCACACTGGCGACCCGCAGGTCAATAACTGAGGCCCGCAGGACAATACTTTGCGCCCTTACTTGACATCATGACCAAAGTCTAGTGTTTTATCGGCTAGCACGGTTTTCTCACACGCATCATTTTACAGTAGTGATGCCCTGGATATTTATACTTATTCTTCACTTATGGGCTGCCATAGCTCAGACTCATGACAACTTCCTCTCGTTTTTTTATTGACAAGTTGAAACGTGATTTTACGTTTGTATTTCTTTTAATGTTCGAAACCTTTATAATATTTGTGGAAAACGTGATGCGACCAAGGCTCCCCCATACTCTACCTCCAGAACCCCCCACTCCCACCCCCTACCCCAAACTCTCCTGGTAGTTTAGCTTTGAGGCCTCTACTTTAACATAATAGAGTGCAAGAGAAGTCAAATGGAATTTACTGACAGGATTATTGATTTAAGAATGCCTTTAGAGTGTACATATTTTCCTCATTGCAGTTTATTTTTCAAGAGGTCGGTGATATTTTTTTCATTTTTTGTCCAAGTGACCAAGCAATAACGTAACCGTTTTTGTTACACACAGGCAAATCCAATGCAGCAAATTTGCCTTGACTCGTAAAACGTCTGATCAGAGTACGGCCGTCACATTTCTCCACATTCAACCAAACTGGACGAGTGTGTACCTTAATCTAGTGCAAATAAACACAAATGTCTCTCAGGACATCAGGCGCATTGTGGAATGACGACTTCTCTCTGTTGTAATGAAAGGTGTACTTTAGGAAAACTCTTAGAGCACAGGGGAGATTCACCTCCGTAATCTTTAGTTACGAATTACGCAAACAACGCAAACAAGCTCTAAAAGTGTACCGCATCAACGCTAAAATGTTTCAGACAGCATTCAGCATTCTGCATTCTTTATAAATGTTAAAGTCTACTAAACATGTAAAGGTTGTTTGTGATTTGCTACTTTTTTTTCCTTTCAAACATTTCTCGTCCTAAGCTCGCCTCTTTCTTTACTCGGTATTGTATTCTCTAAATCGTGTTTATTTGTCTTGGTTTTTGGTTTTTTAAAAAGGTGAATAGAAGTCGAAATACTTACGATTGAAGAAGGTAAACAACAACCACACAAAAGAAAGAAGACAGATAAGGACGATATATATTCATACTTGATAGGAAAGAAAAAAATATTTTCAATTCCATAGTTAACAGTGCCCTATCTTCCTTTCCATAGATGCGCATTGGTACCCACACAGGAAGAATATTGGTTGACGTAGTTGGTAGTAGGACGTAGGAAGTGGTAGGCAGAAAGATGCCGCATCCATTCCATTGTTAACATAGTCTTTTGTTCCGCTCCACAGATGCGCATTGGCATCCACACAGGACGAGTTCTGGCTGGTGTGGTAGGCAGAAAGATGCCTCGGTACTGCCTCTTCGGTAACAACGTCTCCATCGCCAACAAATTCGAATCTGGAAGTGTTCCGCTGCGGACGCACATCAGCCCTACCAGCTACGGGTAACTATTCTTTTTTCAATATTGTTGTTTTTACGTCCGCCCCGTCTACACAATTTGGATCATTTAAGAGGTGTGCTTCCTTCCGACTCTGTCTGTGGGGACCAAACCAACTCACGTTGAGATGGATACAACATCCCAGCAGAAAGACCGAAATACTCGATACAATTTTTCTCCCCACTCGGGAATCAAACTCGGGTCCTCTGCGTGCAACAGTGTAGCGTCTAAACGCTACACCTCAGACACTGGTAAATTTCTTTAATGCCTGAGTGAGCCAACGGGTGTTAAGAGCAGCGTTTCTTCTAAACATACACTTAACAATGCTCTCACGACCACCTGTCCAAGACCAATATCACTACCCATTTCCTCCCCCACATTTTTTTCTAGATACATGTAATTACAACTATGTCTAAGAGGACCACCCATCTCAGATATTCGCTTTTCTCCTCGACGATGATCAGTTAATCATCTTGGACAGTTTCAGTTATATAGACAGACAGAAGCAACAGATGGAGATAAAAGAAGTGGGACTTTCCTGATGGCAAGAGGCCAAGGAAGTAGGAAAAACGGTCACATAAGTAAAATTCAATTTCACAGCAGGTTGAAGAATCAGCAGAGGACTACCCCTGAGATCTTGCGGTGAAGAACACAAAAGAAGACCAGTAAGAGGACTACCCCTGAGATCTTGCGGTGAAGAACACAAAAGAAGACCAGTAGCGCTCTCTGACCACTCACTAAAGTTGTTTATTTGTGGACTACTAGAGGTTTCGAAGTTACGGCTCATTTAATTCTTTTCAACTAAGACTGAAGTGGAAAGTTTGGTTCATCGTCCATTCCCGATATAATAGTCAATTAATGAACAGTTATGAAAAATTAGAATTGCGACATTTGTTAAGGCAATATGCCTGATAGAATTCGAACTGGATGTCACGTCCCCCCCCCCCCCCTTACCCCCCTCACCCACCCAAAACCTGGGTCCAACAATATACCCATTTCGACATCCACCGAGATATCGATCAGACGTTGACTAAGCAGAACAAAATTGCAAATGTCATATATGATCTGGATGCCAGATTAATCAAAGATTTTCCGATTAAAGTAAGACGCACCTCCCCGCCACCCCCCTACCACAAAAAACAGGTTGTAATGAAGCAGATTAAGAAAAATCTAAACCTGGATGATAAATAACAAACGCATTACAATATATTCATTACACATAAAAAGAGTTTTTTAGGAAAGACGATTTCACAAACTGGTATTTAATAAACTGTGCGATCTCAAAACATAATCCTCAGCACGAACTCGACCTTTTGGGATTTTTTAAAACCTACATAATCAGGAAATATTATACCTCCACAGGGTCATAAAATGCACACCCTTGCATCAAACCAAAGCTTCGTACAGTCGAACCTGCTCTAACGTCCACCTGTATGTAAGGCAATAACGTAGCCTTGCATATGTTCACTTCCCATTCTGCTCTCCCCCCCCCAAAAAAAAACCCACATGTACTTTGCGTTTTTATACATTATAAGGACACTCTGTGAGACGTCTAAATGTGTGAGACGACCTTCTTTTCTCCTAGGTAATTCAACAATAGATAGCTATCATAGACAGTGTCGAATTATACGAACAAGAACACCAAAACCAGTAATATATAATTTTATGACTCACCTCCACTCCCCAGAAAAATTGAAACCTCTCTAATATAAAGTGTCCCAAGCCTTCAGTTATAGTTTACTGACAACACCATATTAAGAGGCCCCATAAGGCTGCTAATCAGAACTGCTTGAGTGCTCAGCTGAATCTTTTTATAAACGTTACATCCGCGGTCTCTTTTGATCCATTATTATATGGCTAAAAAGCTTCTTTTTGTCTTTTTTGTTTTTTTGCATGTAACAGTAAATTTTGATCCTCCCTTTCTTTAACATAAATTAAACCTGTTTTTCTTGCCTTATGTCACTGTAACCAAGATGGAGCCCAACTGAGAAAGGAGACCTCGGATGTGTGAAACAGGCCAATGATTACCAAGTTTTGACTTTTGACTTTTTTAGTTGTTGAATTTTCGACAATCAACAATTAATAGTATCTTATTAAGGGGATGCGTGAGTATAGGCTATTTATACGGATGGCTCCGATACATTGCTGTCTTCCTTTGCTCCAGTTAACAATGAGTTGACAAACCGTGATACAAAACTTATTATTATGAATTCACTGTTAAGTATTATTAAGGGACTGTTAAAGATGTCTCAATGATATATGCACTATGAACTGACGTCTCAAAAGTGGGAAGCAAATGCTACCGATTCACCATTGTTTATTCAGTCCTATTTCTACGGTCCGTTTGAATAATTAATTCGTCGGAAAGAAGTCTGGGGACTTACAGGCTGGGTAGGAAAGCGAGATGTAGGAAGAGCGAGGTGTATTCATGTGTAAAACCCGAGTAGAAAGAGCGCTTCCTGAATGAGGTGACCCTTTAGTTGCGTCACACAAGAAAGGTTGCGTGACTCTTTGAACTTTCCTCTCGGATATTTGGCACGCTGTCTTGTGTCGTGATTTTCTGGACTTAATGAAAATATAAATATTCATAACGATTTTTGCATGTAGCGTGTTGTCATGAGATTGGTTTCCAGAACGGATTGTCGAAGATATTGTGTTGTCAGCAACTCGTTTTATGGATTTCAAATGTATTGTGACTTGATACAGACTGACGTACTTTTTGTTACAACTTGGTCAGAACGTTTAAGTTCTGTATTCAAGGCCTCGAAGGATCAGATTATAAATGGCCCCACCAGGGGTTCTAGTAGCCGAAGAAATACGCTGTCGTCGAAAAACAAAACCAAAAAGCGAAAAAAAAAAAATAATAATAAACAACTATCCCTCCCCTTCCCCTTCCGAAAAACGACCGAAAGAAATCCCACAAGAGAATGTTTTGAAAAACATACGAACGCAATATTGTGTCTTGTAAAACATGTGTCTTGTAAAACACGGCAAAAAAGGAATAAAAACATAACCCGACAGTTTATAAATTCTTATACGTTTGCAAAGTTCCCTGTTAGGATCGGATCCAGTTCTCCAGGGATGCAGCCGGGTTTGAATATTTTACTAATAAGATTAATGAAGTGTGGTGTGTATTACAATGGGTAGCCCATAATTATTTAATGTTTCGTTAGTAACTACTTGACACAGGATAATACTTAATAATGAATGACAGCGCTCACCGACGACTGAATAGAGCCTTCTACTGAGGGGGCAATGGTCGTTTTGCACTTCACAGCTCCATTTTGGTTGGGTTTTTTTAAAGAATGCATGAATTACACCGCGACCAATCAAACCAATCAAACCTCCTACATGTCTTGTTTATGATAATTGCATGTCTACACCAAGAGTGCAGGTACTTCTATACCTACATCGACACAATTATTAATATGATTTAGGAGGCTGGCTTTGACCCTGCCTATTAGGACCAACCCGGACTGAGAGGGATACAAGATCCTAGTAGAAAGATCGAGGTACTCAGTAAAAATTCTCCCCACTCGGGAATCGAACTCGGGTCTCTTGAGTGCGACAGCGAAGCGCATAACTGCTACACCACAGACGCTGATTGTGACAAGGTTAAGAGTGACAAAAAGGAATACTGCCTCCAGTAAAGTTGGAGTGACAATCAATCTTAAGAATGGCGCTGTACTACTAAGCAACGCTTTTGCTTAAATGTTCTTTCGTGATATTTATTTAGTTTGGTGTTCCTTTGATCCCCTTCACCAGTCCTTTGTCTCAAGTTATTTCTTTCGGTTGTGAATAGATCTCTGTTCTTGAAGTAATCTAATTCTGATAAGTCCGACATGTGTGGCTTGCTTACAAATAAAAGGGGGAAAAAAACTACATATCGCGCTCATATGGCCTTGTACCGTTGCTGGCACCCAAACATTTTTATCAAACCGTCAAATCGTGAAACTAAATATATTGCATTTTACATTTCACAGGCTCATTAAGGACACCCCAGGATTCAGTTACACACCCAGAACAAGAGAAAACTTGCCTGCTGGATTTCCCGAACACATAGAGGGAATTCCCTACTTCCTGGATTCCTACGTTTTCCCAGAATGTGAAAACCCGTCAGACCCGAATGTGGACCATGTGGCTTTGGCGATAGAGCACTACAAAATCAAAGACCAGGTAGTAAGCTAATAAACGTGTGTGCCAATATGTCTTTAAATTATGATAACGTGTAAATCAAATTAATGTTAATCAAATGCACTTTTCTTGTACATTTGTGTTCATCTTTGGTTATTTATATCATAATATGATATCATAAAATCATGACGATGCTAACTACTTAAATGCATATGTAATAGCATATGATTACATTTTTAGCTTGACATTTTCGTGTTAAGTAATTCATGAATGTTAGCACTGTGTGCATTTTCCTTCTGTTTTCGATCTGAGTCTTTGAGACTTTACATTGTGACCCTCACTCACTTTTATGGAATGGAAAGACACAAAATGAATACTTAAATATACCAAAGACAGTGAGTGTCTGCAGTTTGATTTATGTGTTCTGAGTTTAAGGGCTACGTCAGTACATGATGTGTATAGGTGTGTGTGTGTGTTTCTCTCTCCCTCACTCCCCTCTCTCTCTCTCTCTCTCTCTCTCTCTCTCTCTCTCTCTCTCTCTCTCTCTCTCTCTCTCTCTCTCTCTCTCTCCCTCTCTGTGTGTGTGCCTCTCTCTGTAGTGTTGTGGTTGGGGGGAGGGGGGGCGGAAGGAATTGGAAATAATGCATGAGACAGATAATCAAAGACAACCACACAAGGAGTGTTGTCCATATGACACATGGTCAGTAATCGAACTTTCTGTACTCTTTCCGATGTCGGTTATCTTTTGCACGTTTTTAAAAATCTCTAATTTTATCTTAAACCTCTAAGATTTGAAAGTTATCAGTTGCAAATGAGGATAATCTTATTGATTTTTTATGGCTGAACTTAAAATAAATGAGCGAGCTGCGCCTATTACAAATAAAGTTCTATGAACGATTTCTGCTCCTTGTTTGATCATGATGACTAGCGTATTGACTTACGATTTCAGAAGAAGAAGAAAACAGAGTCGAACATAATCAGCTTATTTGCAGCAGCTTTTATCAACATGGGTGAGGCATCATGTTGAAATCAGGCGCTCGTCAAACTAATGAAATCGAAGAAACCGGCAGTTTTTCACTGGTTTGGCAATTTTTTTCGATTTTTTTCCTTTTTTTTTTTTGATTCAACTTTTTTCATTTCCTTTTAAACCACATTTCAGAGTGGATTTTACTGGAAAAATACGCTGATTAAAGCTCGCGATAGATGGGTATGTTTCGTCAAATGCAAGTCAGATGAACACGCTTTAAGATATACCAATAACTCTACATGCCCAAAAACAAACGAGCGTCTGATTCCACTGTGTTGTGACACAAGGACCCAAGAGACGCCATTTGTCAACTCTTATGGAAGCAATGTTGCTACAGCTTTCCAAATCTTTCCAACGTTGCTACTTTTTTCCCCCTATACTTTGAATATTATTTTAGTATGCTCGTTTGGACTGTTTTTCTGCCTCTTAAAAAACAACAACCCTGGTATTACCTAAGACATAGTTTTTTTGGGGGGATGAGTCTTGTACTGCACTGACTATCAAATTGCTATACTTGATAAAAGATGTTTATCATAACCAAAGATCATACATAACAAGATAGTTCACTCCTCTCTTTGAGCCAATTAAAAAGTGTACTCAAAATCCAGTGGCACCCTCTTCGAAAAAGGGCAGACTTTACAGGTTTCCCTACTTGTGTGAAAAACAATAAAAGGGAAACTAACAAGCTGTGCTATTCCTATTCTTCTTCTGGAGAAACGAAAAAGAGCTTCAAAACCATGACCATCAATAATTTCTTTATAGAGGCACCAGATAGAGCTTCAAAACAAAGACTGCAGCGCAATCTGAAGCAATGCGCAGACTTCCGCGGACACTCTTCCGGCCTAGTGAACTACCTTGTTATGAACTATCTTTGCCCTAACCCAACATTTACAGTGCTATTTTCCTACAAGCGTCACTGATGTTGCTTTCAGTTTTTGGTCGCTGCACACTGAAGGCATGGGTTCAGTTTCTATATATTGAAGTCGATTTCTTCTTGGACGCTGAATCTCTCTCAGCTTGGGTTTGTCCTAGGAGGCTTAGCCGAAGTACCAGGCTGTCTAAATGGTTGAATTTTGCCAGAGAGGAAGGAAATCTGTTGCGATATTAAAATTGTAATCGGTATTGCTGTAATATTAGTGTCAATAGCGTCTGAAAGATGGGTTTCTTTTACAGCTGTAAAAGGCCAAGTGTAGAACTACACCATCTTTCCCTCAAGACATTTTTTAAAGGTCAGTTAATTGTGGCCACCACCACGTTGAAATGGAGTTTATTCCAACGCATACAACTTACTCTAATTCCTAAACTTCACCAAACACAAGCTTATTAAAGTAGGGTTTTTTTTCTGTGATAACAATATGAATATATTATTATTTATAATGTCCTTATCAATTTCTCACTACTAAAATATGTTGCAGCACGTTTTATTGTCATTGTTTTAGTTAGTGTTTTTTTGGTTGTTTTATTAAATATACGTTACAGAGCAAATGTTCCTAATTTTGACGTTGTCCATATCTCGGGTCTTCCTATTGTATCCATAATACGTAGCATTAAGTTCTAAACTGTTTTGTACTTTTGTCGCAGTGAATGTCATATGTTTGCAAGTAGGACAGAAATGGTAACACTTTAACACATTCACAGACAGGCCCAAGACCATCTTATGTTCAGTGGTAGGCTTGTGGGAACAGTCCTGGCTACTAAAGGGTTAACATGACTTGCGTAACATACGGTGGAACCTTGACCTATTGTCTCATGCAGCGATTGATGAGGATATACTATGCCATGGCACCAGTTTCCATGTGATGGCTTATGGACACATGTCAGATTTCTAGATTGAATTTATACAAATCATATAGTTCGGCATCACTGTTATTAAAAAATTGTATACGTCTTTGAGTGTTTATAGTAAAGGTTTTACGGCACTTGCAAAGCAATAAGGTTACATAAGTACTGACGATTAGAGGTGTTACAAGAGAGTAACAAACACAAAAAAGAAGGAGAGACAAGAAGTACTGAATAGATATTTGATAGATAAGGAGGAAACCACACTAGAGCACCCGCCAACCACCCACATATACGTCTTCATGACGAACGGGAAAAAAATGAAAAATAAAAATCGCCACGTACATCCTGTATGTAGACTGAAGGAGTGGAAAAGCAAATAGTGAGTGTAACACAAGAAACGATGGCACATGGTTGAAAGATTGCTTCGACCTGAGCTATAGGCACAAGACCCCACGTAACTAGCTGCAAACTCTCGTGTGGGGAGGATTAGTACTAAATAAATGTCTTAGTAATGTAGCAGAAGGGTTGCATTTTTTGCTTGCTCCAACTGGGTTTTTTGTGTGCAAGAAATGTCACATAAAGCGTAGAATATGTTTGGACTATTGTGTAATACACCCTTGTCCATTCTTTGATGTGATCGAAATTCAGTTCTACTCACTCACTGGGAGGGTCCACATCCTAATGTATTGTTTATTCCATAATGTTTTTCCCAGTCTGCAATGGCCTATATTATTTCGTTTCCAATTAATTATTTTGGTATTTCGTGTAGAGTATTTCCAGATGAAAATCATGGATTTTTATATTGCGTGTGATTTATAAAGAGTCCATGTGTTATGAGTGATGGTTTATGTGTCTTTTATTTATTGTGTTTTTAAGTTTTGATACGTTTGCGCGCACGGAAATGCCCATGGACACTATGTAATATACGGTGTAGGATAAAACACAAAGGTAGTCATAGAAATACACTCTTACTTTTAAGCGTCATACTGTTGTAAATAAGAATCTGATTGTTATTTGCAAGGTTTTGACTATCGACTGTTTTATACGAGCACCTGCTTATTTAACCTTCTGTGTTTGGATAAGTTAGAATGCCTTTGTTGCGCGTGGGTGTGTATCACGTTTGTTTATACGTATATCTTTTAATAATTATTATGTACAATCCTGTGTGTTTGTGCGTGTGTGTGTATGTGTATTTGTTTATGAATGTATGTACGTGTGTGTGTGTGTTTTTATGTGTATGTGTAATATATGTGTGTGAGAGTCGTGTTCGCATTGCTGTAAATGTTCTTTACCTCGATCGTTATTTTTTCCCCGGTATATTATTATTTAGCTAGCTGGAGAGAAAGAACGAAGAAGTGATATCTAAAGAGTTTGAGCATAAGAGGACGAGAAACTATAGGCAAAAGAAAGACAATCAGACGGGCTGACCATCAGAGAGGGCTGTGATAAAGGGCAACTGAATACTGTTTTTTCATTTATGAGAGTAAACTTCCCCAAAACTTGAAACGTAATTCATTGACTTTCATAAATGTTTGCACCTTTAGTCCATGAAATGTATTCTTCTTGTAAATGCGATGAATGTATTGAAATGTATTAGTGGTTATTGATTTAACATGCTTTTGCAGCACGCGTTATTCCATGAGTTCGTATTATGTATTTTATTTCATTTTTATCTTTTATTTTATTGTTGATGCTGAATATTTGGTTTTATTTTCAAAACAAAAAGAACGAATTCGCCAGAACAGTTGTATCTCTTTCTCTTGACAGACAATGTACATTTTATTGTAAGAAACACGATAAGAAACTGTCGTCAATGCTTTTTGCACGTGTTATTTAATTAACTGTAGTATTTGCGTTTGCTGTATTCTTCCTTCATTTTGTTTGCACAACGTAGATCTAACACTATTATGATAGACATAAGTATAGTATTCCTCATAACCCTTATCGCTAAAATTGTCAGGGCACTTGAAATGACTTATACTGAATGCGATAAACACTATTGGATTAGTGTCTCAATCGGTCATCATCATCATCATCATCATCATCATCATCATCATCATCATCATCATCATCATCATCATCGTCGTCGTCGTCGTCGTCGTCGTCGTCGTCGTCGTTGACGTCATCATCACCATCGGTTATTGTACGTATGCTTCATCGTTTTTTATACGCTCATACACAATCACACATATATTTACACATACGCACGCACACGTATTCACATTCACACATATATTCATACGTACACACATATATTCACACTTACACACATACACACAAAAACACTCCAACATACACCCCATACACACACAGACACTCACATACACGCAAAGCGTCTGTCCGCGCTTATTTGACATTCATCAATTAGTAAGCTCGAGCGTTCGCACTATCAAATCATCTCTTGCTTCACTAATACTACTCTCATTTTTTTTACCATTTATGTATAACAAGCATGTTGTCCCCTATACACAGACACGCAAGCACACACAAAAATATCATTCGTACGTACTCAAACATATGTACTGCTTCCAATTAAGCAATTCATTTATTAATTCCTTTACCCTCCCTCCCTCCCTCTATGTGTGTATGTGTGTGCGTAAGAGTGTGTCTGTTTGTCTATCTGTCTGTCTCTATCTATCTATCTATCTATCTATCTATCTATCTATCTATCTATCTATCTATCTTTCTTTCTTTCTATCTATATATCTTTCTATCTAACTATCGTTTTCTCTCTGTCTCTACCTTCTAACCCCCCCCCTCCCATCTCTCTTTCTCTTTCTTTCTCTCTCTTTGCATCCATCTCTGTCTCTGTCAGTGTATATCTCTCTCCCTCTCGGTGTTACAATAATAAGATCACTCACCCATATAATCAATGCTCCCACTAACTCTTTCAAAAACTCTTTGACTAAACGTCAGAAAATCATTATCTGGCTCACTCTTTCCTGCTTTTCTTGTACCTCCCTCACTACCTGCCTTCCTCCCACGTCCCTGCTCCATCACCCTCTCCCTCTTCTCCCTCAATTCCAGTCCCATCACTTTCTAACGCTAAAAGCCCCCCCCCCCTACTTCCCCCTTTCCATGCGTTCTTTCACTCACTCACTCCCTTTCCATACGCCCTTCTACATGGTAACCTAGTGAGTTTGTACATAGCATATGATATCTGTTTGTCTCGCACACCTCACTTAATTCATCTATTACGTCACCCAATAAGAACATGAGCATATAATACAACATACATAATGATGAAGGAAGTGTCTTAAATAGGGTTTTTTGTGGAGGAGACATCATCGTTCCTTTTGATAAGGAAAATAAAGAGCACCTGGTTAGACGCACTAAAACATGTCTTCTGTTGTATTATTTCTCAATGTCTTGTTTTGTTTCACTTTGAATGGCGTCAGTAGCCTTGTGGTTAGGGGGCTCGAGCCTCAGCTTGGTATAATGTTGTGTCCTTGGGAAAACGCACTTTATACGAATGTCCCATTTGGCTCGGTCCTTTCGGAGATGGACGTTAAACTCGGAGGTCCTGCCTCTTGAATAACCTTATAGTGTTAATAGGGCGTTAGATTTATACTATTTCACCATTTCAGATCACTTTGTTGTAATCCTATCGTTTAAGCCTCTTTCAACATAAACCATCGATATGATAAGAAACGACTTCCATGTTCTGGAGTCCGTCTCCAATAGGAATGAACCGCAACGAGAGAACACAGGAAAAATATCACATGACATTTTAGTCATGATCGAACCCGGGATGACTCCAAGGATTGTCTGACGAGTGCCTTAGATACTAGACGAGACTGACTCTCCGCCCCCCCCCCCCCTTTCCCTTCCCCATCCTCTTTAAGTTGCCGGAACTGACAATTCAACGGTTCTCTTTATTGTTTGTATTTTTACACCCCATCGACTCAGGTTAGATCATTAAGGCAGACTTCCAGGTCTGTACGTCAGGGCCAAACTGGACTGAGAGAGAGGTACAACATATCTGCAGAAAGATCAAGATACACGTTAAAAACTATTTCTTCCCACTCGGAAATCGAAGTCATGTCTCCTACGTGCGACAACGGAATGCCTAGCCTCTGCACCACAGATACCGGTATTCTGGAAATCAGAAGTAAAATAAAAAGGGAGCAAAGAAAGCGCAAAGATTTTTTAAAGAGTCTCTTTAAGTGATGGGTAAAAGTTAATTTCAACACCTCCCACAATTGTTTAAGTTTAGTTTAGTAAAGAGTTTTACGGCACTTGCAACACAATAAGGTCATATAAGTGCCGAAGATTAAAGGTGTTACAAGAGAGTAGCAAACATAAAAAAGAAGAAGGGGAGATAAGGACGATAGGTGTTTAATAGGAAAGAAGAAGCAAACCACACCAGAGCACCCGCCAACCACCCACAATTGTTTAAAGAAGTCAAAATTGTCAAATGACGTCACATGTATCCAAATATGACCCAGTGGAATGTGGAAACCCCAAATGTGTGTCCTATTCAAAATAAGTTCTCAGACGGAGGGGGTTTAAAGTATACTTCTACCAATGACAAACTAGCAGATACTGAAAGTGTGGTATGGTCTAGTATGGTTTCACTGGCTTCTGTTCAATGGATCAAAATTAAATGGGCTATAGAAACTGCTGCTGTGTGGAACGATACAGGGAAACAAGAGCAGAGAAAGAAAAAGAATAACATGCACAGATGGCCTGAAGAACCTCGCAACGAATAACACAAAGAGACAAAACTGAGTTGATCAAGAAGGCAAAAAACAATAAGGAATCGCCAATGTCTACTCCAGACATGACACCTGAAGAAGATTATTAGCGGTGCAGTGCAATTTACAGGACAAAAGTACGTTTGTAAGAGAAAAAGTGGAAGGAAGACTACGTGGAACCTGGAGAAGAGTCACAGAGAATTATTATCACAAATGTGGAAAGACGGGATAATAACAAGAGGCTAGCCCAAAACAGGAAAAGGTAGGGAGTGTTTGTTCGTGACCTATACCTTGATGTAGGGTAAGAATGGCAGTGGTGATGATGATGATGATGATGATGATGATGATGATGATGATGATGATGATGATGATGATGATGATGATGATGATGATGATAAAGAAGTACGTTTGTCACTCAGCCCGGAATCGTTGCCCCACAACAGGCCAATGGCAAGCCTGTGTCAGACACTAACAGGCAAATTATACGAGGCCATTAAACTTACTTTTCTTATTTAATAAATAACCAAACATAAAATCAGGCGTGTAGAGAATACTTGTTTAGATCTTCGTCAATTCGTGCAAAAAAAAAAGAACAACAACCATGATTCCCACATTTTATAGAGTAGCACCACGTCTGAAAGGTGTGCCTCGCTCAGTCTTGATTGGCCTTGATAGGCAAAGTCGCTTCTTAAAAGATCTGAAAAGAAGAAGTTCGCCTCTTAAAAGATCCAAATTGGTACGATTGGGCTTTGCTTATTTAAGGCAATCATTCATTAGAATCAAGGAGGAATCTTTACAAAATATAAAAACTGGAATCCGGTATGAGCAGCAAATCAGAATCTTTTTTAAGGTCGTTTTCAGTGAGACAGACTCAAGAGTTCAATCGGTGGTTCACGAGTACAATATTGATTGATTAGAAAGCTGGTCTTCGGGGTCAACGAACAAGATTCCCCTTCCTTAACTATTTCATGGTTTATCTTAACCCTTTTCTTTTTTACTTTTTTTTATCTTTGTATTTTGCTCCCGTTGTTTTCAGCTGTCGCCATTCTCTCTTTTGCGTCAAATAAAGTCCCGAGGGTCAGATTTTTTTAAAAGTATCAGATATACGCAAGCTCAACAAAAATTATTGTTATGTCCATATACCGTGAAAAAAATATGTGGGTAGCGAGAACCCAAGTGGCTTGTCCCAAACAAACTTGAATTAAAATCATGCTTCCCCTTCTTCAAATGCTCCTACATTTGTCCATCTTAATTACCCCCCCCCCCCACACACACAAACACACACCTGCCCCTCTATTATGGTATGGGGTTGTTTTTTTTGGCGTCTGAAGCATTCTTGCTAACTTTCTAGAAAGTAACTCAGCTTTTTTTTTTCAATCGTCAATTTATGAAACATTGGATTGACTTCTTCCTTTATAAATTCAAAAACTTTGGTCGTTCAAAAGGAATAATGCAACTTGCACAATATTATGTCAAATTCACTTACGGTTAGGTTTTTAAAACCTTTGAAGACCTGAAGACCTCTTCCTGCCCGGACACAAACACACACACACACACACACACACACACACACACACACACACACACACACACACACACACACACACACACACACACACACACACACACCTTACTAAGTACCAGTGGCAGTTACAGCACAATATTATTATTATGCGTGCCAAAAAACATTGGTACGTTAAAATTCGTTTTGTGTCGTCAGTAAAAATGAGGTTTCGCAAGCGAGCGTGTCAAATATCTTCATCCATCTGCAGAGCTACAGAGATACTCTATGACATTCAGCCTGTGTTGACTATGACAGACAGGGCCGCTGTACCCAGTCTCCTAAATGACCCAAATTGTAAAGACCGGGGCGTGGAGGGGGCGCATGAAACATTTCACGAAACATTTTCGTCGCAACCATTCACAGATCGCCTGTAGCACCGACAGTACATAAAAGCCTACCGCCTGCATTACTTGCTGCTCTTAACTTTAAAAAGTAAAAGCCACGCCTTATCAGCAAATATGTCCACCCGAGTCCCCCTTAACCTAATCCATAGGCGAGGTCATTGCCCATATTTAACCAGGGAAATAGCCTTCGATTCCAGAGTTTTGAGAGGGAAGGTTCCATGGCCCATGGCGCAGGCGACTAAGTACACAGCACTTGTTATCCTGGCAAACGATTCTCTAAGAGTTAACAACACGAACTTGTTGGAGGAACGACGGGGCGTTTTAACGCTGTCAAACAGGCGGCATGAAGGGATACGTTTCGCAGAGTGGGCCTCTGGTGACAATCAATTGACTGTAGTAACTGCAAAAGGGGGTGGGGTATATTTCTATGAATATTAATACAAGGGTTTTTTGTGTTTTTTTGCTTCTTTTGCTGGCCGTGCTCTGGGAAAATAAATTGAGAAACAGTGAAAAAACTGGTATTGCTTGAGTTACAGGGCTTATGTTCAGCAAAGTTGCATCGTCTCATGGAACACACACGCATGTACGCAC
>NW_004797300.1:274168-277389 GCF_000002075.1 Aplysia californica
AGACAGACAGACAGACAGACAGACAGACAGACAGACACAGAGAGAGAGAGAGAGAGAGAGAGAGAGAGAGAGAGAGAGAGGGGGGGGGAGGGAGAGACGGAGAGAGACCGAAAAAGAGAAAAAGGGGGGGGGGACAAGTTATAGATATCACTTATGGAACCTGCATAACTTACAAAAATCGGTACAAAATGAGGACAGGGACAAAACAAAACATTAATCCAACTTTGTTCGTTATATTGTTTTTTTAAGTGCTGTGTAGCATTAATGTTGTTGTTATCATTATCATTAATGTAATGTTATTAATATTATCATTATTATTATTATTATCATTATCATTAATACGGTTATTATCATTAAATGTTATCACTACTACTGCAGTAGTAGTAGTAGTAGTAGTAGTAGTAGTAGTAGTAGTAGTAGTAGTAGTAGCAGTCGTAGTAGTAGTAAGTAACTAAGTGAGTAATGGTGGTAGTGCCCCTAATGTGCTCAACTTGCACACGGCTCCTCCGAGATTTTGTGAACTTATCCGAGAAGGTTAGGTGTTATATCTTACATACCCTAAGATCAGGGGTCTGGCTAAAAGACAGCAGTAAAAAGGCGCCAAAGTGTAGCAGTAGAAAGCCTGCAGAAGGCGTCAGTCAGAGGCCCAGAGGAGGGGGCAAGGAAGGGGGAGAGTGGCAAAAAATGAAGACGCAAGCAGACGTGTTAGAGAGCAGGAAATGAGATGAAGGGATTACATATTTAGAGAAAAAATTGTCCGATGTTCTCAGGTTTCGAACTCGGGACCTATTGCACGAGAGACAAATACTGTAACCTCTAGACCACGTGAGCCCCACACACGGATTTATTAGTATAATCTTAAGGCATGTTCATTTGCCTTGCTTTCGCTGAAAAAAAACTACCGATCTCTCCTTTAAAAAAAATACTCATCTATTCTTAAAAGATGTCGAAATATTTGCCATTGACAGAGGTGAAGGTCGCCTGGTGTCACAAATAAAATTGGCGAGAAAAATGGCCGTCACCGTTTTGAGACATAGATAAAGCTGCAGTGTCCTTGGAAAACCCCATTTTTTACATTTTTGTGCCTTTGATCAACGTTTTTCAGTAAAAATTTCACTCAGAAATGTGTTTCTATATTGACATAAATGGTGTTGATCCCAAAATATAACAAAAATCGAAAAAAATTCCCTAACGGGCACAAAAATGTCCATTTCGTCGCTTTCAATGTTCTGACGAGCGCCTGAGTTCAACATTAGCAACACAAAGACGTTAAACAACTTTTCTCTGGCGCATTTACACCAATAAAGTGCACAGTGAGCTTTACAAGAATACAAAGTACACGTGCACCGTACTGTTCCAATAGTCTCTCTCTCTCTCTCTCTCTCTCTCTCTCTCTCTCTCTCTCTCTCTCACTCTCTCTCTCTCTCTCCCTCTCTCTCTCTCTCGCTCTCTCTCACTCATTTTCTCTCTCTCTTCTCACTCTCTCTCTCCTCTCTCTCATCTTCTCTCTCTCTCTCTCTCTCTCTCTCTCTCTCTCTCACTCACTTTCGCTCTATCTCTGTCCTACCCTCTGTCTCTCTCTTCCTCCTTCCCTCCCTGTTCTTTCTCCCTGTATCTCCCCCCCTCCCCCCACCCTCTCTCTCTTTCTCTCTCTCGCTCTCTCTCTTTCACTCTGACGCTTTATCCGTCTCTCTCGCTAAGGGTGGCCTTTCGAATTAAGTCTGTTTCTGGAGTTTTGTGGGCTCTTCTCCGATTTTGCTTTGAGCTTTCAGAAAGGTCCTGCTTTATAAATCTAATAACCCTACACAAGAATCGCCAAACATTTCATTTCATATGAACACATTTTGAATAACGATCTGCGAAGAGATGCCTTTAAACGAAGTTTCGGTCAAATTGCCTAAAAACTTAGAAGCCTTGAAAGTACAACGCTTAGAACGTAGCCGACATATTTTAACTTTGTGTTTCTCGTAAACTTAAGTGTTTGCTCAGTGGGTGGTTGGCGGGTGCTCTGCAGATCTGGTGAGCTTTACTCCTTCTTTCCCTTTAAATATATATCGTCCTTATCTCTCCTCCTTTTTGTATATGTTACTCTCTTATAACACCTCTAATCTTTGGCACCTCGTACATGACCTCTGTGTCGCAAGTAACGTAAACCGCTTACTGAAACTAGAAAAATAAATGTTTACATTCAGTGTGCACAACGGAACCAAGGTCAAGAAAACTAGGAGATAACGTTTAAATGTACAACTTCAGGGTATCTCACTCAAGATTCTAGTCTCGATATTTAAGTGCATTTTTCTTTCCCGGTGGAGTTTTTTAGAGCTCGCATCTACAAAAGATAAACGTGGACTGAAGCGCTATAAACGCTCGGTAGATCACTGGTACAGAAGCTGGTAGTTTCTTGATAAGCAAATTATGGTTATCGGAATTTAAGCGTAGTTCTAGGATTGTGTTAGTACATTTTCTTCGTAAATGTAGAATTAACAGAAGCGTATACCGGAGAAAATGCCAAAGCCAAAAGATGAAGAGTGTATAATAGTCAGATTGTATTAAGATGCAAGTTGTTTCAAGGCCCAGGAAGTTGTCTCACTAACAAGGCAATCCCCAATGTCCGGATCGGATGCGGGAACAAGTTTATTTTAGTCTCAAGGATGTTTTGATGTTGCTTCTGCAATAAAATTTGTTGTTTGTTGATTGTTATGTTGTTGCTGATGTTCCTGATGTTGTTGAAGATAATGATTATGAGATTCATGATGATAATGAAAACTGTGTTGCAAGTGCTGTAAAATACTTACTAAACCGAAACCAACTACTTTAAAAAAAGAAAGCGAATTGTTGTTGTTTCACCCAGGAGACAATCACAGAGGCGGAATAAAAGACAGATGGTACGCTACAATTACTTGATGGCTTTACCTTTAAAATGTAATGATGGTGCGGTGCAGCGGAATATCCCGGTCACTGCTTTGTTGTATAGTAGAATATAAACAAATTCTGCAGAACACACACACACACACACAGAGAGAGAGAGAGAGAGAGAGAGAGAGAGAGAGAGAGAGAGAGGGGGAGAGGGGGGGGGGCGGGGAGAAAGCAAGAGAGTATAGGAGGAAGAGGAAGGGGGAGAGAGACAGTGAGATATAGATAGGGAGAGAGACGAGAGGGGGGGGGCGAGAAGGGAATACGTATGAGTGCTTACGTGTAAGTGTTTGCGTTTCTAAGAAAGA
>NW_004797300.1:277489-279398 GCF_000002075.1 Aplysia californica
CCACACACGGATTTATTAGTATAATCTTAAGGCATGTTCATTTGCCTTGCTTTCGCTGAAAAAAAATACCGATCTCTCCTTTTAAAAAAATGCTCATCTATTCTTAAAAGATGTCAAAATATTTGCCATTGACAGAGGTGAAGGTCGCCTGGTGTCACAAATAAAATTGGCGAGAAAAATGGCCGTCACCGTTTTGAGACATAGATAAAGCTGCAGTGTCCTTGGAAAATCCCAATTTTTTTTCATTTTTGTGCCTTTGATCAACGTTTTTACGTAAAATTTCACTCAGAAATGTGTTTCTATATTGACATAAATGGTGTTGATCCCAAAATATAACAAAAATCGATAAAAATTCCCTAACGGGCACAAAAATGTCCATTTCGTCGCTTTCAATGTTCTGACGAGCGCCTGAGTTCAACATTAAACAACTTTTCTCTGGCGCATTTACACCAATAAAGTGCACAGTGAGCTTTACAAGAATACAAAGTACACATGCACCGTACTGTTTCAATAGTCTCTCTCTCTCTCTCTCTCTCTCTCTCTCTCTCTCTCTCTCTCTCTCTCTCTCCCTCTCTCTCTCTCTCGCTCTCTCACTCATTCTCTCTCTCTTCTTACTCTCTCTCTCCTCTCTCTCTCTCTCTCTCACTTTCGCTCTCTCTGTCCTACCCTCTGTCTCCCTCTTCCTCCTTCCGTCCATGTTCTTTCTCCATGTATCTCCCCCTCCCTCTCTCTCTTTCTCTCTCTCGCTCTCTCTCGCTCTCTCTCTCTCTCTTTCACTCTGACGCTTTATCCGTCTCTCTCGCTAAGGGTGGCCTTTCGAATTAAGTCTGTTTCTGGAGCTTTGTGGGCTCTTCTCCGATTTTGCTTTGAGCTATCAGAAAGGTCCAGCTTTATAAATCTAATAACCCTACACAAGAATCGCCAAACATTTCATTTCATATGAACACATTTTGAGTAACGATCTGCAAAGAGATGCTTTTAAACGAAGTTTCGGTCAAATTGCTTAAAAACTTAGATGCCTTGAAAGTACAACGCTTAGAACGTAGCCGACATATTTCAACTTTGTGTTTCTCGTAAACTTAAGTGTTTGCTCAGTGGGTAGTTGGCGGGTGCTCTGCAGATCTGGTGTGCTTTACTCCTTCTTTCCCTTTAAATATATATCGTCCTTATCTCTCCTCCTTTTTTGTATATGTTACTCTCTTATAACACCTCTAATCTTTGGCACCTCGTACATGACCTTTGTGTCGCAAGTAACGTAAACCGCTTACTGAAACTAGAAAAATAAGTGTTTACATTCAGTGTGCACAGCGGAACCAAGGTCAAGAAAACTAGGAGATAACGTTTAAATGTACAACTTCAGGGTATCTCACTCAAGATTCTAGTCTCGATATTTAAGTGCATTTTTCTTTCCCGGTGGAGTTTTTTAGAGCTCGCATCTACAAAAGATAAACGTGTCCTGAAGCGCTTTAAACGCTCGGTAGATCACTGGTGCAGAAGCTGGTAGTTTCTTGATAAGCGAGTTATGGTTATCGGAATTTAAGCGTATTTCTGGGCTTGTGTTAGTACATTTTCTTCGTAAATGTAGAATTAACAGAAGCGTATACCGGAGAAAATGCCAAAGCCAAAAGATGAAGAGTGTACAATAGTCAGATTGTATTAAGATGCAAGTAGTCTCAAGGCCCAGGAAGTTGTCTCACTAATAAGGCAATCCCCAATCTCCGGATCGGATGCGGGAACAAGTTTATTTTAGTCTCAAGGATGTTTTGATGTTGCTTCTGCAATAAAATTTGTTGTTTGTTGATTGTTATGTTGTTGCTGATGTTCCTGATGTTGTTGAAGATAATGATTATGAGATTCATGATGATAATGAAAACTCTCTCTCTCTCTCTTTCTCTCTCTCTCTCTCTCT
>NW_004797300.1:279899-291650 GCF_000002075.1 Aplysia californica
AGACGAGAGGGGGGGGGCGAGAAGGGAATACGTATGAGTGCTTACGTGTAAGTGTTTGCGTTTCTAAGAAAGAAAGAGAGAGAGAGAGAGAGAGAGAGAGAGAGAGAGGGAAGGAGAGAGAGAGAAAGAGAGAGAAAGAGAGAAAGAGACAGAGAGACAGAGAGACAGAGACAGACAGACAGACATCGAGTGAGAGAGACAGAGACAGAAAGAGTCAGAGATCGAGACAGAGAGAAAGGCCACAATAGAAACAGAAGGTATGGGGAAATAATAAGGAGAAGAAATTTCTTGAAATCACCAGAAAACACCAAATAAACAATTTGAATGGAGGCTAGCTAATAATATATACCCGAAACGTTTCCACCAATATTTACCTCATATCACCGGCTGGCCTACTGTAGAAACCTGCATCTCCCGTCGACGTCTAACGGCAACAGAGGACAAAAAAAGAAAAAAAAAAGAATAAAGAGGTACCAGCTGTAAAGGCTAATTTTGCAGGCTTTCGTGGCCTAGAGGTTAAGGTGTTCGCCTCTCATTCAAAGGTCCCGGGTTTGAATCCGGGTAGCGACCTAAACAATTTCTTCACTAAAATTGTCTCTTTTCACCTCCTTTCCTTTTCTCTATCAATAGTCTGTTGTCTGCTTTCATCTCCACTTACTTCCCCCACCCCGTCACCTCCTTTGCCACCTATCTGGGCTCCTGGCTCTTTCTGCAGCCTTTCTACTGTCCTTGATTCTTTTGTACTGCTGTCTTTCAGCCACATCCCTGATCTACTAGTAAGAAAGATCTACATCTAGCCTTCTCGGACAAGGGTGAAAAATCTAGGATGGCCTTTGTGCAAGTTGCGCACGTTAAAGATCCTTTGGTGGTCTAAAATTGATAAGAGTAGGCTTCGGCCGCCACCCGGGCAAAATTCAAAATTTCATACTAACTGAAAAGGTTTTATGTGTCCCGGGCGCTCATACGACCGTAGGCAGTTGCAAGGGCCGTTAAAAAAAACTTACCAAAAAAAAAGGCTCTTTGTGCCTTCTACCCTTTTCCCCAGTTCGGTACGGTAGTCCCGGCTGCACCAAAGCCTAAAGTCTGCCATGTCTCACCCAGTGACGTGGACCTGACAATCATGTCGTCTCAGATCACACGCTCCAGGGCGTGCTGAGGGTGTCTTGTCCAACAGGCGAGCAGCAGCAGACGCAGCGTGCAAGCAAGCAGGCCAGGCCAGGGCATGGCTGGACTACTTGTTTTGTTTTGCTTCCCTTTTTTGTTTTTGTTTTGTTTTGGGTGTTTTGTTTTTTTTTGTTGTTGTTGTTTTGTTTTTCTTTTTCTTTGTTTGGAGGAGGGGGGTGGTGGTTTGTTTGTTTTTGTTTGTTTTCTTTTTTTTCCTTTTTTTTTTTGCTTCCCTTTTGTTCTCCTTCAAGTTCAACGACCGGTTATTTGTGGGAGGTTGGCGGGTGCTCTGGTGTGGTTTGCTTCTTCTTTCCTATCAAACATCTATCGTCCTTATCTCTGCTCCTTCTTTTTTGTGTTTGTTACTCTCTTGTAACACCTCTAATCTTCGGCACTTATATGATTTTATTGCGTTGCAAGTACCATAAAACACTTACTAAAACTAAACTAAGACTTGTTATTTACTCTCATGTTGTTCTTGTCCGTTAATCATGCTTGTTATTCCTAACTGTTCAAAAAGTGTCATCCAGGATACAAATACTTTGTAACGAGGGAGTACAAGGAATGAACAAAGAGGAGAGAAGGATGTCAAGAAAGCATGGAGGGGGGCTCTCGTGGCCTAGAGGTTAAGGTGTTGGCCTCTCATTCAAAGGTCCCGGGTTCGAATCCGGGTAGCGAACGAAAAATTTTCTTCTCTAAAAGTGTCTCCTTTCACCTCCTTTCCAGCTCTCTAGCAATGTTCTGTTGTCTGCTTTCAATTCCACTTTCTGCCCCCACCCCCTCACCTCCTTTGCCCCCTCCTCTGGGCTCCTGACTTTTTCTGCAGCCTTTCTACTGCTACTCCTTGGCTCCTCCTCACTGCTGTCTCTCTGCCACACCCCTGATCTTCTGGTAGGAAAGATGTACATCTAGCCTTCTCGGACAAGGGCAAAAAATCTCGGAGGGCCCGTTTGCAAGTTGCGCACGTTAAAGATCCCTTGGTGGTCTAAAATCGACAAGAGTAGGCTTCGGCCGCCACCCGGGCAAAATTCCAAATTTCCTACCAACTGAAAATATTAGGTGTGTCCCGCGCGCTCATATGACCTATGCGCCGTAAAACACTTTACACAAAAAAAATAAAAATAAATAAAAGCATGGAGGCTACCCCAAAGGACTAAATATAAGCACACCGAGGTATATCTGCAGCTTATAATATAATGTTATTTTATTATTTATGTGTGTGTGTGTGTGTGTGTGTGTGTGTGTGTGTGTGTGTGTGTGTGTACGTGTACGTGTACGTGTGTGTTTGTGACGCTGTGAGTCTGACGCATGTATGTGTGCCTGTGTGTGTGCGTATGAATTTTTATGGGTATATTATGCGTGCTTGAATATGAATTGTGTCTGACTTGAGAGCGGACTGCGGTTGACCTGAAGTAAGTTTAGGTTATACCCGGTGCCCGGTGGAGGATCGGTTCGGTTTGGTTTTTGTTGGGTTCGATTTCCCAAACCGATCATCGGACGCGCAGCCTTGAAAACAAACGCGTTCGATATTGAAGGTCATCATTGGTTTTGCCGGTTTTGTCTGTGTTGTCCGTTTTCCCCCTCCGATAGAGGACAATCCGGCTAGCCCCAAACCGACAAAAACCGACCCAAACCGAATCTAAACGAACCGATGAGGCCGACAATAGGCACCGCCTCTTAAGATTGTATCTTCTAACTTTAAGACCCTGCGGGTATTCACCAGACGGTCTTCTGGTTATTGTTGAAAAGGGACAGCGCAGGTTAAGTATTTGATGGTGTTTCAAATTCCATGGGTTCAGAGTTTGGGACGGAACATAATACTGAGGCAAATATGACATTCTGTGATATTTGTGTATCTTGTTGGCGCGGGTGATTAAAACATTATGAGTGACTGAAGATGGTGTAATCTGTCTAATTTGATTTTTAAACTCGAAATGTGTTCTAATCCTGAGTAGGGAAGTGAGTGTTAAGGGAGTATTAGGTATAAAACCTAAGTGAAGGAAGGAGAGATAAAGACAATATACGTTTGAGAGGAGAAAAGGAGCAAATCACATCAGTGCACCCACAAAACACACGCCTTAACAGGGTTAATAGTATCGATTTATTACTGAATTCCATTGTAAACATCCGGCTTAGTATTTCTTTGTAGAACATTATTATAACGTTGTCGGTGGCCACACAACTTGAGACATGTGCGTCACTGATACGCGAAGCAGTGTTTTCGCACGTGCATCTTCGACAAACAGCTGTTAAGTTGAAGAATTAGTCAAATTGATAGTATTAAAATTATAATCATGCCCTGATTGAATTGAATTCACCTGTACGAAATGACAAAACAACGGTATTATAACTGGCAGGTATCATAACTTTTGGACTAAAGAGTTTTATCCTACCATACGATTAACACCTACAGTTCTGCTGCTCATATTTTATTTTGCATTAGTTTCGTTTGATGCTTACGGATTCTTAGATCAAGTCATGGATTGTTGGGTCCAAACTAATGGTTGTGGACACACAAATGAATGCGTCTCAAAATAGACAGGTATATATCTTGACAACCAGGTTTCCTTGAACAAGTGTCTGAGAAAGTTACTGAGGATCAGATGGACAGACAAGGACACCAATTAGGAAGAGTTAAGGATAACAAGACAGATCCTAGTCAGAGATGAGGTAGGAAGAAGACGGTGGCGATGGATTGGACATACTCTCAGAACACCAGGCACAAAGAAAGTGTTGGATTGGAATCCTCAAGGTGAAAACCGCATGGAACCTGGAGAAAAATCCCAGAAATTGATGAACAGAAACAGTTCGAAGACTTGGAATAACATCAAGAAACTTGCGCAGGATAGAGAAAGGTGGAAAGTGTTTGTTCGTGGCCTATACCCTGGTGCAGGGTGAGAAAGGCAACGATAATGTATCTTGACAGCGTAAATGGTTCATAATTTCTATCGATACAAGTTAGAGCATCCAGGAGGGGACGCCACTTGTACATATTATAGAGAAGGAGCAAATCAAAGTAGGAAGGACCCTGATTCTCAACTCGTATCGGACGTTCTTGACTCTCTAAGGACGTTTATTAGTTTTAGTAAGCGTTGTATGGCATTTGCAACTCAATTATGTCATATAAGTGCCGAAGATTAGAGGTGTTTCAAGAGAGTAGCAAACAAAACAAAAATAAATCGAGGCGAGATAAGGACGATAGATGTTTGATTGGAAAGAAGGAGCAAACCACACCAGAGCACCCGCTAACCAACCTCCCTCTAAGGTCATAAATGACGCATACGGTATCATGAAGTTTAAAAGACCCACCTTTAACGGCCACCAAATGTATTAATACAGACCAAACTGCTATACCTTACATCAGCTACAAACAAAAGATCAGATCTAAAACCGAATAGAAGCTCGTAAGTCTTCAAAATGCAAAGAAGTAAGACAACTTCAGTGGGGGTTTTCCTAGTTTACTTTAGTCTTACGGCCTTGGAATACAATTAGGTCATTAAAGTGCCAAAGATTAAAGGTGCTACAAAAGAGTAACAAACACAAAAAAGAAAGAGGGGAGATAAGGGCGATAGATGTTTGACAGGAAGGAAGGAGCAAACCAAACCAAAGCACCCATCAACCACCAGCAGTGGCTTTTACCCCAAAAAGGCCTTGTCGGATTGGGAAGGAGGCCCACCTATGGGACCTATACTCCGCGGCCGCTTTCTGCTTACTTTCTATACTTCTAGAATGAAGAAAAAGAAGAAAAAGAAGAAAAAGAAGAAAAAGAAGAAAAAGAAGAAAAAGAAGAAAGAGAAGGGAAAGAAGAAAAAGAAGGAAAAGAAGTGGGTGGTTGGCGGGTGCTCTGGTGAGGTTTGCTTCTTCTTTCCTATCAAACATCTATCGTCCTCATCTCCCCTTCTCCTTTTTATGTTTGTTACTCTCTTGTTGTAACACCTCTAGTCTTCTGGTGGCGTTCATATGACCTTATGCAGATGCGAGCGCCGTAAAACCTCTACTAAAACTAAAACTAAAGGAAAAGAAGAAAAAGAAGAAAAAGAAGACAAAGAAGAAACAGAAGAAATAGAAAAAAAAAAAAAAGAAAAAACCCACCGCAATAAGAGTAACAGATGGAAAAAAACAGCAATACGTTCACAAACAGAGGAAAAATTGGCTAACGCAGCACCTAGACATGCATGGCTTGTGCCTCTATAAATGAATTAGCAATGGTATCACCGTCACCGTTGCCTTTCTCACCCTGGATAGAGTAAAGACCACGAACAAACACTTTCCACCTTTCACTATCCTGGTGAATGCTATTCCATGTCTTTCCACTCCTTTGTACCTCAATTTCTGTGACTCCTCTCCAAGTTCCAATTAGTGGTCTTCCCCTTATTAATGGTGTGGTAATAGTGATAGATTGTGGCTGGTGTGGTGCAAGCAGCCGATATAACAAAGGCAGTTTGTGTGACGGCCTGGGGCAGCGAAGCAAGTCACAGATTCAATTACTGGAAGTGGTTGGAGTTCTCGGAAAGATAAGTCAGAAGGCTTTGAACCTGAGTTGTCAGTCACGTCCCAAATTGTCGTTGTTGATACCTTTGGCCAAGAAAAGACGAGGGAAGCTGAAAAAGAACCACCCCGCTGCACGACCTCAGAGTATTGAAATGGGCATAAAATCCTTGTCACAATACACTACTCTTTTTTTTATTTTTGTTGGTAGAGAATGCAATTGTACAGTTAAACTACTAGATCTACCTCAGTCCAAAAGGTATCGTTTTTAGTAAATTGTATCTGTATCATCTACAGTAAATTTTAGAATGTTTTTGTGTGAATTGTACTAAGAAAGGAGTATTATCTCACTCTGAGATTTTTTTTAAAAACAGCCTTTGTGGTCTATGTCGTCTGCTTCTAGGCTGTTCTGCTGATATGATGTTAGCTCGATGTGGCTATTTTCGTACAAAATCTCTGCGAGTGACTACTTTAGAAGAGGAAGTCATTACTTCATCATGGCGTAACGCGAATGAGAATACACTCTAAATAATTCATCCGATCACTTTCCATAAACTCTCAAGCTTCATATCCTCAGATCATTCCATAGCTTTTCGTCCCCGGCAGGCATCGTACATTTGTTCATCTGATGAATGGTGTATACAAATGGCAATGAGTATGAATATAATTTACTCAAAATCAGTCTTTCTAAACGTGGCTCAAGGCGATTTACTACAGAGTTCACAACAATACTTAAAGATCAAAAGATCATACTATAATTATACATGTGACGTACTTACCAAAGATATAACCATACGCATAATTGTCTATTTCAACCCCCCCCCCCTCTCTCTCTCTCTCTCTCACACACACACACACACACACACACACACACACACACACACACACACACACACACACACACACACACACATACACTCACACACATACACTAACACACATGAAAAAAGGCGCACTTTTACACACACACACATGCACACATACAAGCAAACACATACATATATACATACACGCACTTACACCCATTCAAATACATACTTACATACATACACACACACTTACAGACACATAAACATAAACACACACACACATACACGCACATGCACAAACAAACACATACGCGTACATGAACATGCACACATGTAAATACAAGCATAATATTTCTTCTTCTTCTTCTCTGCCCCTCTGTCTCTGTCTCTGTCTGTCTGTCTCTCTCTTTCTCTCTCTCTCTCTCTCTCTCTCTCTCTCTCTCTCTCTCTCTCTCTCTCTGGCTCACTCACTCTTTCTCTCCGTTTTTTCTCTCTCATTTTCTGCCATGCACTGACGCACGTAGACCTAATCTAGTAATAATATTTGTGTGTTGTGTGTGTATGTGTTTGTGTGAGTGTGTGTATGTGTGTGTGTATTTTTGCTTACCCAATCATCACTAAAAAACCGCATTGCATGACATGCCTATACTCCGTCTGGAGAGGTAAATGGTGGGTGGTTCGCGGGTGCTCTGGTCTGTTTTGCTTCTTCTTTCCTTTCAAATGTCAATCTTTCATACTTATTATACTTCTTTTATTGTATGTTACTCCGTTGTGACACTTCTATGATCTACATTTTTACATGACTTACTTGTGTTACAATTGCCATAAAACTCTAACTTAAAATGACACAGAAAGAAACAAACCAATGCAAATAAATACAAACTTTAAAAAAATCCCCCCCCCCCCCCCCAAAAAAAAAACAAAGAAGAAGATCAATAACAACACACCCCCTAAATAAAAACATAAAAACCCCCCCTCTCTATTTTGATGAATATTTATTTCTGGAACCGGGCAGCGGCTTGTGTAATTAGTAACTTCATAACCAGAGCTCTGGCGGTCGTTACCTTTGGAACGTAGTTTCTATTTACACCTGCCTATTCCTGGTGTCTGCAACGTTTACCGCTGTGTTCAACATGTCGGGACCTATATTTCTGCGGTCTAAAAATAACCTCAACAGACACAGGACTGGCAAGAGCAGCATCGTCATTTTACCACTCACCGTTAAACAAGCAAGGCACTTTAATTACCTATAAAAGACCGGCGAATGTTCTCCTAATTTCTTTTACCATACGCCGCAAACGATATGAAAGTCATCCGGGGATCTTGTCTGACTTAAGGGCTAAGAGATGGGATGAAGAGGGGGGAAGGGTGAAATTGAAAGAAAAGGGATGGGGGTGGGAGAGAGTTGGAGGGGTAAATCTGGTCCAAAGACGTAGAAGAAAAACATACAGTGCAACTGCCTTTTCAAGATAACTTAAACTTTTGTTGAATGGCATTCTCTATACAACGATATTGGGGAAATACCTCCTCACTTTGTGCAAGAAGAAGTCTTTTTTTTTTTTTTTTTGGTATATGCTCAAGTAGCAGTACATGATGTATAGAGTAAATTCTGTATCAAAAGTCTAAATTGGAATGTCTTTTATCAACGATAAAGACGTCTTTGTTGCACCCCCCACACAAAAAAAAGAAAACAGAAAGAAACAGGACAGAACAAAACAATAACAACAATAACAATAACAACAACAAAAAACAAACAAACAAAACTAAAAACAAAAAAGCAACAATGGCAGTGAAATACTTTTTAGGTGTGTGGTTTGGGGGGGGGGGGTGTACACTATATTCAAGTAATTCTATTCTAATGACTTTGATGTTTCCTATACTGCAGTCTATCCTATCAATGAAGAGCTTTGAACTATAAATGTGGGAAGTGACCATCAGCGATAGGACCTAATCAAATGGGGGAAAATTGTATAAAGCGCCTTTCCTAAGCACACAAAGACCGACGTTGATGAGTCTTCCCACACATCACAAGTTTAAGGGGATTTCAGTGCCATCCACGTCATAGCGCTACACGATACTGCGTTGTGCTAAAACAACACCATCCAAAGTTATGAAAAGGTAGTTTCAAAAGAAAACATATATCCTTTATCACCATCTGTCTCTTGTCCCAGTTCTGTAGAATTACCTTCCCGCCATTAATCTCCAGCAATTATAATCATAGTTCTGTAAACAGACCTGGCTTCTCTGTTGTCCACAGGTTTCACGTGAGTGTTTACACGCGGCTATTTCAGTCCTTGCCCGTGGGCCTGGCCTCATGAGAGAAGACAGAGAAAGAGAAAAACGAGAGAGAGAGAGAGAGAGAGAGAGAGAGAGAGAGAGAGAGAGAGAACGAGAAAGAAAGACGAGAGAGAGAGAGGGGGAGAGGGGGGAGAGGGAGAGAGAGGGGGGAGGAGAGAAGAGAGAGAAGGAGAGAAGAGAGAGAGAGAGAGAGAGAGAGAGAGAGAGAGAGAGAGGGGGGATAGACAGGTAGACAGACAGACAGAGAGATATGCAGACAGACAGACCGACAGACCGACAGACAGACAGACAGACAGACAGACAGACAGACAGACAGACAGACAGACAGACAGACAGACAGACAGACAGACAGACAGACAGACAGACAGACAGACAGACCGAATCAGGTTGAGTAAGTAGATGAGAAAGTGAAAATTATGAAAAATCATGATGCTGTCCTTCTATCTGGGACAAATTTTCCTCCAGGATTTACCACTTTTTAAAAACTGAAGGTGTTTTACGCCCCTATCGACACAATTTAGTTCATGTAGATGGCAGGCTTCGACTCTGCCTGTCAGTACCAACCCGGGATGAGATGGATACAATCAATGTCTCAGCAGAAAGACGAGATACTTTATAAAAATAAATCTTCCCACATGGGAATCAAACGCAGGTTCTCTACATTTGACCTAACCTCGAAACGCCTAACCTCTACTCCACAAGGCACTGGTCCGGACATTCTGTCCCTCCCTCCTCTCCCTTTTGCTCCCTCCTCTGGGCTCCTGACTCTTTCCGCAGCCTTTCTACCGCTACTCCTTGGCTTCTTCTTACTGCTGTCTTTCATCCCTACCCTTGATCTTAGGATAGGTAAGATCTAACACCTTACCTCCTCAGAAAAGGGCAAAAATATCTCGAAGGTCCCTTGTGCAAGTTACGCGCGTTAAAGATACCTTGGTAGTTCAAAAATTGAAAAGAGTAGATTTCGGCCGCCACCCGGGCAAAGTTCAAAATTAGTTCCAACCAAACTGAAAATGATTAATGTGTCCTTCGCGTTAGTTCCAACCAAACTGAAAATGATTAATGTGTCCTTCGCGCTCGTAGGACCTTATGTAGTTTCTTCACATTAAAACACTTACCATTTAAAAATAAAAAATAAAAATAATAATAATAATAATATTATAATAATAATAATAAAAATAATAATAATAATAATAATAATAATAAAAACGAGAAGTCTTAGTCAGGCTGGCAACTGCATTTCATCGAAACGGTAATTGACAAGAATGAGCTTGGCCCTGTAATTAACTCACTTACAAGAATGAGCTTGGCCCTGTAATTAACTCACTTTCCAGAGCAACTATAATTATATTAGTCCCCAATGATTGCGTACCAATGAGACGTGGTCCCAGTAAAAATAAAAAAGGAAAGGAATGCAGCTGAATCGTCATGGATTTCCAGAACCTTGATGTTTGTTTCTCTTTCTGCAGGCAGCTTAAAATTTTTGCCTCTGCTATTGTGAACTGGAAGTATTTATCCAGCTTATGAACTCTTCCCACAGGATGTTGTCTCGGAAATGCTCATTGTCCGTTCAAAGGGATCTTGTAGTATTCTGGCCTAAGCTGACAAAACGCCTCTGTCTGTTTTCACCTTTGGCGCCAATTTATGTTATTGATTAATCGATAGCCTGATCAGTTATGTGAGAAAAATCATTGTGAAACCGTGGGTAGTTTTCAAAAAAAAGTAAAATAGAATTAAGTTTTCGGAAGAACGTCTTCCTTTCAAAAAATGGTTACGCTGACAAAAAAGCATTTTTTCTCGAAACTATTGTGAATAAGAAAAAGGCGTTTTGTCAGTGTAGGGATTGTCCTCTCGGCCAGGGAGTGCCATTTAGATTCTTGGTCGTGAATTTGTAAGAAAAATGTATTCTGTGAGAGCACGAAGGAGAAAAATGTGTTCTGTCAGAGTACGTTTAAAATAAATGCTTTTTAACCTATCAAAAAATTAAATTTATTAAAAATAACTAGGAGCGTTTTCGTATTAATATTTTGTCACATGATGGGAATTAAATCTTTACTATCGATTTTGTGAAATTAAAAATGTTGGCGCCAAAATGGAAAAACTGTGTTTTGTCTCAGCACGGAAGATTAGCCCAGCTGGAATCATGCTGGACCACAAAGCGGATGTCCCTGGTTCGAAACCCCAACGGGAAGGTTTGTTTTTTTGTTAGGAACTCCACCCATTCGGCTCGGTCATATTGGAGACTAATTTGATTGTCTGTCCTCTTACTTCCTTCTTCGCTGAGATATTTCCGTATCTACCGACGTCTGTAGAGGTACTATGAAAATTGTATTCCGAGAGAGTTGTAAGCTTTTGTTTTGTTTGTTTGTCTATTTGTTTCGGTAAAAAGCAACACATCCACACAAAAATGGTCATTTAGTGCGGGGAAAAAGTAAGACAGACAGACAGAAATAACAAAGGGAAAGTAGAGAAACAGGACTTACCAGTGGCGCCCTCCAACCACTCACAAAGATTTAAGCACAAGGCCATATTATCCTTCCTCTTTTTCTTGAAGAATAAACAACTTCACAGACTGTTCCTGTATCTACCCTAACTTGCTCCATGAACCAGTAGAACAGGAAGAAGGGAACCAGTTTTGGAGATTGATGCAAGGGAGTGCATACGTCTACTCAGCAGTAAAGAGCTTAATAAGCCTTACTGTATTGAAGGTCCCTTTAAACCAAAGACCAAAGACCAATGACAGGTCGGTCAGCCGATGCCTTTACTCTGTGCGTAAAGCATAGAAAGACAGGTATGAATGGAAGGCTTGTGTTGGAAATTTTAACCCCCGCCTCCCCTGCCTCCCCCTAGTTAAAAAAAAACGAACTAATAAAATCAAATAGGAAAAAAGACACAAGCGCAAATGTGAGGCAGCGCGGTGGAATCAGGCTCTCGTCAAAATGATCAAAGTGAAGAAACTCGCATTTTTCAGCAGGTTTATGCATTTTTATCAAAT
>NW_004797300.1:291880-296161 GCF_000002075.1 Aplysia californica
AGATAAATGGATATTTTTTCATCCAAATAAAGATAAGTGAACAAGCTTTAAGATGATACCAATAACTCTACATGCCCAAAAATTCCACCACGCTGTCTCACAAATCGACTATATCAACAAAAAAAGAACCAGAAAGGACAGCAATAGCAATAACAACATCAGCAACCACATGATCAAGAACAAATTTTTAAAAACACAGATTAAATAGTACCAGCATAGCCGAAGTAACCAAAAAAAAAAAAAAAACCAACCCAAAATCCGCACGGTTCATTAATAAGGTCAGAAACTGGCACACTAACATCCCTTCCTTATGCCCCACCCGCACGTTGGTCATCACCCCTACGATCGCCCCTCACCCGTACGCACCCGCTCCCGCTCCGGACACACTGTTACGGACCTTTTAGTGTCTTTTATTTAGCTTTTTTTAAAAAGCTTCATTTCAAAGTTTGAAAATCCCTTTTCCTGATTAGCTGAGCTATGGGCGACCAGTGGTGCGTGTTCTTGATACCATCACTCTAAAGTAATAGGTTTACTTTCTTTTCTTTTTTTCCAGGTATGCTTGCTTACTTTTTACCCCGACTGGCAACAGCAGCGTGGGGAATGGGCATTCAGGAGCTTCACCTTTTTGCATACAGAAGACCTGAGTTCGATGCCCATCTAGATTATTTTTCTAGGATGTATCCCTCTCAGTCCGGGTTGGCCCTGACATGCAGAGTTGAAGTATTCCTCCAGAATGATCTAAATGTGTCGATGGAGGTGTACAAACTATGCGTGTTAATTTTTTTACCCGACACGTTGCATGCAGTTGTTGTAACGTTCATTCCAGTAACTCAAGTGTGGCTACCATGGTGTCAGGAAATTCATGTTTTACCCCTAAGAAGGAGGCAAGCTTTGGATGTCAAAGCTTGCCAATTTCCAGAAATATGTCCCAAAATTTATACTTTGACAAAAATTATAATGGGCGGGTCAGATTAGTAGAACGAAAGATAACTGATTCACTGAGTGTAAACCAGAGAAAGGAGAACGATCAAGAGAAGACCAGAAAGAACGTGGCAAGATGACATCAGAGAGCGGACGGGCACAACATGGATTGGGAAAACAGCCGATAGAACAAAGTGGAGGTCACTGATGGAGAGCTGCAACCTGCAGCGGAGGACAACGCTTAGAAAGAAAGAAATATAAAAGAAAGAAAGAAAAAGAAAAGAAAAAAAGAAAGCACTTACAAGTAGCCAGATTATTGGTTAAGGGAGACCATCACCCCATCCCAACCCTAAAAAGAAATACATTTTAAAAATTATTTTGAAAAAAAAAATCTCCCCCGACTTTAATCAGTAAGAGAAAAACCAAATAACGAGAAAATGTCAAAGAAGCTACCAAAATCATTAAAAATATCAATATAAAAAAAGAATTAAAAAGCAAAACAAAAGGAAATAACAGGTCTAAAGCAAGGCAGAAGAGAACAAAAGAACAAAAACAAACCCAAAATAAAACAGGAAAAACATTAAGAAAGTAAAACAAAACAACAACAAAAATCCTTCTCGTCCGTGAAGCTAGTCATCCATCCATCCACCCCCCCTCACCCAAACCCCAACTCCCAGCCCCCTAATTTCCCAACCTCTTTATGCTTCTTCTGTTCAGCTCTACAGCCGTCATTACAAAGGTTGAAAGCCATTTTTCCATTATCTGATTGCGGGCTTACTCATTTCAAATTTATCTGCCATCTGGTTACTGCGGTTGGAGATTTTGCTGTTTATTAACGACGTCAATCTGACCTTTACGCTCTTCTCATAGAGGAAGTCGGAAGGAATACGAGCCTTATCATTGTATTTCCAGAGCAGTTGTTGTTTAGGACTCGTGTCCTTTTCTTCCGTGTTTATATTCTATTTTTACGTATCGGAGCTTGCGTCATCTGGATGAATCACTAACGGGGAAATTCAAGAATGTTGTTTCGTAAATAGTTTCTCAGTGTTTGTTTTTATAATTGAAAGAAGGCCTTACTTTCACTTTAGCCATATTTTGTTTTTCTGGGAGTTGTTTTTAAAGTTTTAACGTTCTTAAAAAGAATGTTTGAGACAAACTTGGGGTAGTGGGAGAAACGGACTTAGCCTTTGATCTGACTGTGACTCAAAGGCTGCAGGAATAGCCTTGGATTTGTGAAAATAAATAATCTTCAAATGTTTGTTTGGGCATCCTTCCATTGTTCTATATTTCATCAATGTCAAAACATCATTCCAAAGAGCTTTTTCTGTTGAGAAATAAGGGAAAATAGTTAAGAAATAGACATTCTTACACACAGACGATCGAACAAAAATTGAACTTATCTCTAAATGGTCACCTTATTACTAAAAATGTATAACTCGACAGTGAATTTCCTTGAGAACCAATAAATCTCAAAGGCGATAACATTGTGTCAAATGATATACTAATGGAGTTGACTCAAAAGTTTGTAAATCAAAAGGCTCTGAAACCCAACAGAATATTACACTTTCTCTGCACCTCACTACACAAACTACTGAATACCCCCTGGGGCGGTGCTACTGATTGAAGTGTCTTTATGCCATTCCCAAAGAGGGGGACATTAACATCTCGAGTTCTTATGCACAGTAGAATTGTAACTGTAAATGGGCTGATTCATCAATGTCGTGCTCATAACTGTGCCTGAACTGCAACAGGGAACTGCTGCTGTTTATTTCCTAATCCTTACTATCGTCATTTTTGCTCTACTTCCTTTGTATGTTTGTCAGATTCTTGTGACCCGCTATTTCCGGGGCGGCTTGATAGTCGAAGCAGACTTTGTGCTGTTGAAGCTAGATGTGTGAGTAAGTCTGGTTCCCAGTAAGGACTTCTCTGTTGACATCCACCCCTTGGCGATGACCTTATGCAGTAGCGAGCGCCGTAAAATCTCTACTAAAACTAAAACTGAGATTCGTATGGAAACCATTTCGTCACATACCTTAAATCTATGATTATTTTGCAGCAAAGGAAGTGTGTCATAGGTCGTTTAGTGATAAGCGGGAGGTCAAATATCCTACACTACAAGAAGGTTCACTCAAGCAAAAAAAAATATCCGCCGACGTAAGCGCGTATTCTCAGATGGCGCTGGAGTCGCTGTTTTGAAGCCCTCTTTCGTTTCTAGAGAAGAAGAAGAAGAAGAAGAAGAAGAAAAGGAATAGCACCTCCCCTAGCGCACGCAACGCAGATCGACTGCTGTTCATCGGTTTTGAGAAGAGTAGTGAGCGGTGGCGCCTATCAAATCGAGCTCTAAAAAGCCTATAAACGACTTTTACTTTCCTTGTTGTTATAAAAAAAATATAATAATTCTTAACTAAAAAAAAAACAAGAAAAAAACAAACAAGTCATACAATTTCCACACAATATAAGGGCGGTGAGAATGTAGTACTAATGTTACCCTAATATTTTCCCTATGCTTCCGTAGCAAGCTGTTGGCAAAGTACGCGCTTATTCACAAGGGACGCCACCATAATTTTGAGGACGTTTTTTTAATAAGCCCAAAGAGAGGAGTAAACCATCTTGTAGTGTAGGATCTTTGGGGAGATCATGGTTCAGTTCTCCGCCGGAAAGAATTTCTTTATTGATATTGAAATGGGGTGACTAAAATAAAGAGACGAAAGACGATAGAGACACAGAAGCTGATTGATAAAAGTGGAAAAGAAAGAAGGAGAGAGAGGAGGGGTGGGAGGGGAGAGAGAGAGAGAGAGAGAGAGAGAGAGAGAGAGAGAGAGAGAGAGAGAGAGAGAGAGAGATAAATTATTCTATAAATTTATTGCGATAAACACGAGACTTTTATGTAATACAGTCTGCATTCTCTTCAACGTGAACCAAAAATAGTTATCATAAACATACGTCACAACCCAGAAAGGCGTTGTCTGAATTCTATGTTCAATAATAGAGAACATAATTATATCATTTTGTTCTTGTTCAGAATGACAAAGGAATGGATTCTGAAAAACAAACCAAAAAGAAAAATAACTTTTTGTTATATTGTCCAGTCACAATAACAGCAAAGATTATGCATTAAGTTGTTCCCAGGAGAGAACTCAATAAAAAAAAAAACGTTACAGCCTTAAATGTACTGACGAAACAAAATATCTGATGTATGGAAAGGTATATCCTGTTCGGGGAAATGGTGAAATACGGAAGAAAAAGACAAAGGTGCTAGTACTCTAGAAAATGTTGTGTTGCTCTAGCAGACCCCAGAACTGGTATATTATTTAAATAATTTTTATTATATTTTACAGACGCGCGTGCGCACACAAATAC
>NW_004797300.1:298163-300526 GCF_000002075.1 Aplysia californica
AGAGAGAGAGAGAGAGAAAGAGCGAGACAACAACAACAACAACAACAACAACAATAACAACAATAACAACAGTAAGATTAAGGATCTAATTGGAAGCATATAAGATTCAAGAGAGCTTAATATCAGTATTATAAATTCGAATGTTATCACACCTATGTTGGTCACATTCTTGAAAGGCATAGTGTCGTATGGTACGGGTTTAAGCCACTTTAACACTATAAAGTTGTTACATGCATGTGAAAAGACAGGGCATTAAATTCAACGTCAATTCCCAATACAGTTCAGCTCAGCATGTGTTGAGTTCCATGAAATCACCCAAACTACCCCAGTTCAAAACATTCCACATCATGATTCAAACTAGAACCAACATCATTGCACTTCGTGATGCAACGTAAGTGCTGTGCGAATTTGAGGAAACGAAATTTCATCGAAGCTTCGAAGCGTGAAGTTACTATTTGTGCTTTGCGAATTATTCATTTAGACGTCTATTAGAAACATTCGCTTTTCAATACTCACTGTGCACCTTGTTACCTGGAAACCATTAAGTATAAAGTATTTCTGAATTAACTTCAATGACTGAATAGCCGAAATCGTGAACGTTTTGTAAGAAAGTCGAATGTGCACAACTCTACCCTACGTCGAATGACTTCCTGAGTTTTTGAGCTAAGGCCCGCATTTCTTGCTTTCGGACATCCCTCAATCTTTGTAAACTATAGTCCAACTAGTATCACAATGGACAACAATGCTAATGAACCAGGTTCGAATCCCCAGTTCAGTGTTCTTAAACTTGTTTTGATTTGGGAGACTTATTAATGTTTTCTTGCCATAATTTTGGTCAGATCGTATTGGAGATGGACTTTGTATCTGATGCCTGTCTCTCAAGTTACCCTTCAGTATCTTAACCCTATCCGTACGTCGTGTTTTACTATCGTATACATACGACGTGGGGAGCTCTGTGCCACCACTTTTCAAAGAGGAAATTTACTCGTTAGTCCGATCCGTACGCTTTGCATAGCAGTCTGTCAAAATGATTTTTTGAGAAATACTGAAAGTTTCAAAGAGATCTTCTCACTAGAAGTGTTCAAAAATGTGAAGAATACTACCTAGGGGTACACAATTACCCCAGGGCGTACGGAGAGGGTTAAGTGGTCATACACCTATAGTATACAATAATCTTGTGAGCCCATGTAAGACATTTCGGCCGGTGTAAGTGGTGTGACGGTTTTAGGCGCATTATCTGCTGTTGCACTCTTGAAATCCCGAGATCGATTCCCTAGAGGGTAAAAATTGTATGGAATAGCTGGGTCTTTCTGCTCGGACATCTTTTTCGCTCTTCGCCGAGGTTGGCCCTGATAGACAGGACCGAATATTGCTTCCTAATTATTTACATTGTGCCAAAGTGGCGTAAAATATCCTACTTTAAAATAAAAACACGTTTGTATCATCATGCACTACCTTAGTGAATGTCTACGCAGGATTTTTAAAAATACAACCTACTCCCCCCTCTCCCTCCCCCTCCCCCTCCCCAAAAAATACATCTAGACTATACAAAAACAAAAAGCAACTTTCCCGCAGACACAGAAACAAGAACATACGGATGATATCGACCGCCGTAAAGACAGGACGTTTGTTACAACACCTTCAGAGAAGAGAGAAAGGAGATCTCGCTGTTTATGAAACAATATATCTACCTTGACTACCTTTACCTGAGATTCCAGTGTGCTTCTTCGGAAAGATCTAAGCCGTTGACACTAAGGAACAATATTCAAAAGGGCGGAGTTTTTTGTTTTCTTTCTTTTTGTCTTTCAATCAGGATAAGGATAAGGAAGACGTTTGGCACCAGTCAAGTTGACGCCAACATATTTAAGACTGCGGATATTTTCCCCAAAAAGCGTCGCATGCCAGTTTATAGAGTGTTATCTTTTCTGTATATGTACCTGGATCAACGTCGTGAGTGAGCCAGGTTTGGGGTCAGAGAGTTAATGATGTAATCGCTGCTCGCCTTCCAAAGTCAACAGATCCCTTTCGAGGAGAGAAAGCGCTTTGTTTTGACAGATTCCTCTCTCCTCTTTTCCTCCGTCTTTCTCTCTTTCGTTATGGGTGGTCGTAAAAGACCATAGAGAAGAAGATAGAGAGAGGGATAAGGGGGGGGGGCAAGGGGGTTTGATATACGTAGACAAAGATAGGAAGCAAAGAGAACGCGAAAACAATGCAAAATAAAAACCCATTGGCAGGTGGAAAGTTGGATCTGAATGAAAGAAGAGGGAAAATATTTGAGTAGATGGACATAGACAGACAGACAGACAGACAGACAGACAGACAGACAGACAGACAGACAGACAGACAGACAGACAGACAGACAA
>NW_004797300.1:302605-303585 GCF_000002075.1 Aplysia californica
AAAGACAGACAGACAGACAGACAGACAGACAGACACACACACACACACACACACACACACACACACACACAGTCATGGATAGATAGATAAATGGAAAGAGTGAGAGAGCAAGTGCACAAGTTGCTTTGAGCCTTTTGTTGGATTGGGGGAAGGGGAAGGGACGATTCTGTCTATATTTGTCGGCAAACAGAACTGGAAACTGGGAACAAAAAAAAGCGGGGAAGGGGACGTGGTTCGTTTTCTGGGAGTATTAAGGAGTAATCCGTTGTCTTCTTTATATATTACAGAAAACATTTTTTGAAAAATTTACTGTTAAATATTCACAAGCGTTTCGTTGGTCAACAGCACTTAGGTGATGTTTACAGTTTGAAAAAACAGAAGAAAAAATAACAGTGGAGAACAAAAAAAGGGAGGAAAAATGAAAAAAAATAGCCTACGAGTATTTTTCTTCTGGAATGCTATGAAGTTTTTATCTCGTCGATGATATGGGGGAATGCATGTTGCAAGACACGTTCCATTAGTTACCCATTCAACACAGTGGGGGGCTTTGTGGTATATGGGGGAGGGGGGAGAACGTTTAACGTTTTTCGGGAGAAAAGAAGTTTTAATGTTTGGGGAAAAGAGAAAAGCTTTAATTTTTGTGTCGTCAAGTTTGATATCTTGAATGCTTTTGCCTCAGCTCCAGTAGAAGCATAGCCAGCTCTTCCTAACAAAGTCTTTTGTTTCGATAAAAACAGTATGGTGCATTCAGATCTTTTCTACATTAATTCTTTCTGCCTGTCTGCATGCCCACACATCGTTGCATTTGTTCATGACTGTGACTAAGCTTCTTATCAAAATAATTTTCTCATTGTAATCTATTTTATTGATTTCTTCTCCTTGTTTTTTTTTTTTGCCGTTTTGTTTGCTTTCTGTATCTATATGTCTGTCTGCTCTGCCAGTCTATCTTTTAACCTCTCTCTCTCTCTCTCTCTCTCTCT
>NW_004797300.1:304365-306726 GCF_000002075.1 Aplysia californica
GGGGTCATGATGTTATATATCTTAATCTGCACAGGAAATAGTTTCAGACGTAGACTGGCGTTAATAATTTAGGTAACGGACTTACTTCTGAAAGACAGTCGCCAGAGATAGACAGATCGTAGGAGGGGAGAGAGAGGGGGAAAGAGAGAGAGATAAAGACAGAGAGATAAAGACAGACAGACAGACAGACAGACAGACAGACAGACAGACAGACAGACAGACAGACAGACAGACAGACAGACAGACAGACAGACAGACAGACAGTCATGGATAGATAGATAAATGGAAAGAGTGAGAGAGAGAGAAAGACATGGAGAGAGAGAGAGAGAGAGAAGGAGGGAGAGAGAGAGGGAGAGAGAGAGAGGGGGAGAGAGAGAGAGTGAGAGAGAGAGGGTACACATGGTTATGAGCATTTTTATTTTTTAGTAACACTTTATATTTTCTCTCGAAACATTCGTCAGCTTTCTGGAACATTAAGCTTTTTGTTAAAATTAAACATTCCATGGGTGCAGGAAAGGTTTTGCAACAAATACACTCATATGAACCCAACTCGAATTAGATTGTTGAAAGGGATAGATAGCTAGCTAGCACTCGAGCATTACTCTAAGAGAAGTTGATAAACCTGACACACGAAATAAAAATAGATTGTCTATGTCTAACGTTTCTATTTTTAGATAAAACGATTCAAAAATAACTTTTAACTGAATAATTGAAGGGACTGGAAGATATACGGACCAAATAAAATTTTGCAAGAAATACAAGGTCTTAGTATGAAGACGTAACAATATCTCAGTAGAGACTGCGCAACATAGCATTTCATTTCAATGTATTAAATGGGTGGCTCTGAATCAGACTTATGGCCTTTACAAATTACACAAACTCGGTAGAAAACGTGCTTTGAACGCCACCATCGACGATATTTAGATCATTTAGGAGGCGGCCTTCCGACCCTGCCTACCAAGACCAACCCAGGCTGAGAGGGACACAGTATCCCAACAGAAAGACCGAGATACTGAATAAAAATTTTCTCCTCACATGAGAATCGAACTCTGCTCTCCAGCGTGCGACGGTGAAGCGCTTAATAGGCGGTGCTCCTTGAAGGATCGGTTCGGATCGTATCGGTTCGGATCGATTCGGTTCGGTTTGACCAACTACCCAAATCAATCGCCCAATGCGTTCGTTATTGAAGGTCACCATCGGTTTTGTCGGTTTTGCCACTCCCATGGAGGGAAATCCAGTTAGCCCCCTATGACAGAACGGACGGACCGAACCGAACTAATACGAACCGAAATAATCCTGCCAATAGCCATCGCTTATAACCGCTACACGATAGATGGATATTTGGAATGATTTTCTTTAGTCAGAACACAACGTTTTATGTTACTGTTGTGAGTTGTACTGTATTGTAAAGCGCTCAGAGCCTGTGTACTTTAATCGGGGTTGAGCGCTATATAAATGTCATTTATTATTATTATTATTATTATTATTATTATTATTATTATTATTATTATTATTTACACCACAGACGCCGGTCTTTCGACACTATTACGTTATTAGATAAAAGGCGGGATCTCCGAATGAAAAAGCAATATTATTCGATTGAACTGCATGAAGTGGTTCAAGGTACCTGAAAACTTTTCAAACAATTCAAAGTCAGAAACGTCAGATTCAGGTTTTGAACTAAGGGCGCCTGCATCATGGTGTAGTCAGTTATCATCTAAGAAAAGACCTTAACCGCATCCCGGGAAAGGTACTTAGTGACATTAAACGACAGATTGGACGTTTTTAGGCTTATGTGACCTGAACTTTTCTGGACGTTTATATAAAATCACAACCGACGTCTGTGGTGTAGTGGTGTAGCTAGCGGCGTGACACTTCGCTGTCGCACGCATGAGACCAGTGTTCGATTCCCGAGTGGGGTAAAAAAAATAATTCGAGTATGTCGGTCTCCAATTGGATTTAATTTTGTGTTGATGGTGTATAAAAATAACATTAGATCTAATATGAAGTTATCCAACTCACTGCATTCTACCCACAATGGAGTGCGCTCGGCACAACTAAATTATTAAAACCGAAACTCATGCCTTCACTCCATTTTTCTTCCGAAATTCGTTTGGAACTCATTATTCTCGACGTACTTTCACCGGCGCTGGTGGTGTAGCCGTACAGCACTTCGCTAACGAACGCATAAGATCTGAGTTCAATTCCCGAGAGGGGAGAACATTTTTATCGAATATTTTGGTTTTCTATTTGGATGTATCCCTGTCAACTCTGGTTGTCTCTGACAGATATGTTAGGAAGCCCGCCCCCAAAATGATGTAAGTTGTGTCGATTTGTTAATTATTTTTTTAAATTATTATA
>NW_004797300.1:306885-312832 GCF_000002075.1 Aplysia californica
GGGGGGTTGTAAAACATTTACATAAACGCGTGCTCATTTTTATGACCTTATGCTGGTTCGAGCGCCGTAAATCTCTTACAAAACAAACAACTCTTACACAATATAAAAGATGGAATTTCCATGTCGAATAACGCACGAAGAGTCAAATCGAGGTCATGCGACTGCGCTTTGTCGACCTGTGTGCACACCCATGAACGGAAACGTACAATATAAAAGAGGTACATTGCACGGGTGCAGGGGGTGAGCGTTTTATAGCGTCCTGTACAACTCCTCTTTCGTGCTTTCAATTATCCATTACCGATGTTGTCCGGCCAGTGATGGATGGCCACTCAATGGGATTGCATGCACACGTGAATTCCTTTACACTGCACTGGGTTGTACTTCTGGGTACACCCTGTGACCTTAGAGGTTTCTTTCTCCGTCATCCTCCTCAAACCCCCAACCCCCTACCTCCAACTAACCCACACACTCACAAGGCTTCTTATTCCTTGTTTTCAAATTTATCTCCCGCAGACTTTTTCTGCGGGCTATTCCTATTGTGAGCTCAGAACGAAAAGGTTTTTTTTAAATCTCCTTTAAATTTTTCTAGCAGATAAAACCAGAGAGTTTTACAGTGTTACTGTAAACTCTCTGATAAAACCTTCCTGTCTATGCTCCCGATAGGATCCGCAGAATCAGGTTTAAAATTGAATAGAAGGAAGAATAACTAGGAAAACGATAGCTCACATTTTACTAAATATATTTATGAACATTAAAGAAGGATTTAGTAGGGACGAATTTAGGAACAACTGCACCTTCTTAAACCTGTTTTCTGCCTGTTCATTCCTTTTTGTAACATTATCATTTGTTGCTGAGAAATTCAGAACTTCTGTCATTAAGATGTTTACCAATATATTTTTCCTTTTCAGTCTGTGAGCCCATTTCTGCATAATATGCACTTTCGTTGGTGGTTTTCTGTTAAATTTTTTTAAAATCTGGAATTTGAAAATAAAACAATATTCCCATTATTAACCTTTGAACTTGAACCTTCTCTCTGTTCTAACAACCAGGTTTTCAGCCACACCCCTGGTCTTCTGGTAGGAAAGATCTACACCTAGCCTTCTCGGAAAAAGGCCAAAAATCTCGGAAGGCCCGTGTGCAAGTTGCGCACGTTTAAGATCCCTTGATGGTCTAAAATCGATAAGAGTAGGCTTCGGCCGCCACCCGGGTAAAATTCAAAATTGCCTACCCACTGAAAAAGTTTAATGTGTCCCGCCCGCTCATATGACCTTATGCAGTTGCGAGCACCGTAAAACACTTACAAAAACAAACATAACAACCAGCTGTCCAAGACAGTCATTTGTGCAAACGACGACCGCCCACTTCCTCCTTTTGTTTTTTGTTGTTTTGTGTGTGTGTGTACTGTACTATGATGACAGTGTCCAAGAGGGCCGCCTGTCTAAAATGACAATTTTTCTCCTCGATAATGGATGGGCGTTTTTGACAGGTTCGACTGCTTATATACGTTGATGGGATGAAGGGTTTAACCGCTAATCCATAGACCCTGGTTCTATATTTGTTTGTGAAAAACAGACTAATTTCTTTGAACGTATAAACCCAAACCACCATATCCATGGGTGGCACGGCACAAGTTACCAGGCCCCTTGTTGACCTAATAAATACAATGCCTCATTATATAAACTGTCGATAAGCCCTTTTTCTGTGCAGTTGAGCGACCTGCCTGCCACACTGTCCATGTTCCCACGTCTTTGACGTTTCCGGTCTACCAGACTTCCTGTTTCTGTGTAAGCAAACGTCATCAAAGTAAGATGTTTTGTCTACCAATTCTCAACCTCTTTGGTTAGTGAATTACATTAGGTGCCCTCCCAGTTGCCCCGCTAGCCTATACTGTTGCGTGGATCTTACCTGTGCAAGGCTCACCCTGTTTCCAGCTGGTATTTTTTCAGTTGGGAGGGCTATTTTTTCAGAACCAGAAACCTTTTCTTCTCCACTTTTATTTTAAACTTTAACCGACATCAGTGGTGTAATGTTTAAGCGCTTCGCCGTCTCATGCAGAAGATCCGAGTTCAATTTACGTGTAGGGATACATTTTTTTTTCTTATCGATTAACCCATTTTTTTCTGCTGGGACGCTGTATCTCTTTCAGCCCAGGTTGACTTTAGCATACAGGGTCGAAGCTCGCCTCCTAAATGATCTAAATTGTGTCGATGCAGACGTAAAAGACACAAAAACAAAATTCTCTTGACTTTGCCTGTATCTTTGACAAGGAAGAATACAAACAAGAGAGCTATGTAAGAATTTGTCTCTTCGGCTCTTTAAAATACTTTTCAAAAGAAAACACGTTTCTATTGCTTTCTTAGAAAATGTATAGTGGACATGAAGGTAGAGGGAGGGGAGATGCTAATCATATTTTATTGTAATTCATGGAGCTGTCCTCTGGGCTCCTGGCTCTTTCTGCTGCACTTCTACTGCTACTCCGTGGCTCCCTCTTACTGCTGTCGTTTAGCCACACCCCTGTTCTTAGGGTAGGTAAGATCTAACTCTTAGCATTCACGGATAATTGCTAAAACAGAAAATTCTAATGTTTAATGGTTCCCGCTCGATAATATGAACTTATGCAGTTGCGAGCGCCTTAAAACATTTACCAAAACAAACGTAGTTCAACATGTTTGATGATTTATAAGGAGCGCTTTTGCTTCAGTTCAAACTGATCTATAACGTAAGCCCCAGACTGTATGCCAAACGTTTTATTTTTTATGTTTACCTCCACCTTTTTTTAAAACCATTTTTCGAGCATTCTTTCTGTTTGATTTTGTTTTCATGGTACCTTTACCATCACCACCGCATTGCTGCTAATGATTCTTCTCTTAAAGCCCTATGTGGGTTGTTGGTGGGTGGCTTGGTGTGGTTTGCTCCTTTCTTTCTATCAAACATCTATCTTCCTTACCTCTCCTCCTTCTTTTTTGTGTTTGCCTCTCTTTAATCTTCGGCACTTGAATGACTTAAGTGTGCTGCAATGCTGTAAAGCTCTTACTAAAACTAAAACTAGAGCTAAAACTCAAATGCCTATCTCCTATAGCCATCCCCCTGCAGTCCGGACCCACTTTAACCCTTAAAAAAGAATGTTATCGCCTTTACCTCTATATTAGAGAAAGAACCCTTTATTTCTTAGTTCACAGTATATTATGCTATTGTTACGGTTATGCAGATAATTGGGTTTAAAACATAAATTGTTACAAGAACCTTTTTGAAAAACAACAGCTTACATATTGCTTAAAATATGAATATTTGGCGCTCTAGAGACATTAAAAAGAAAATTCAGCTGACGATTCCTTCTTACATGTGAGCTGTTTTTGTTGTTTTTTGTTTTTTGTTGTTGGTTTGTTTGTTTTTTCAAGATATGGAAATAATCTGGTTGAAGGCCTCTATTATCCCTTTACCCCTGCTCCTCCCTCAACTCATGCTGTCTAATATCTCTGTTGTGATTACACCGTCATGCCCTGAAATCATCCTTGAAATACATCTGAATGGATGCTAAAGACATTATGGAACTGCTCAGACCGAAACCCTCAAAAGCAGCTGATGAACAGAAGGATAAAATTGCGGAAAGATGGGGAGAACAAGAGGAAGGTTATTTTATTCTTGATTGGGGGGAGGGGGGGTTCTTGTTTTTTCTAAAGGGGGGGGTCTTGTCTTTTCTTAGGGGGAGGAGTTGGCTGTGTAAAGAGCAAATGATTCGTATTTATTTATTCTTTCTTTCTTCTCAAAGCAGCAATCACGTTCTTTTACCGTAATTCCATTTTCATGTTCACGTTAATTTGCTTTTATATCATTTTTCCCTCTCTTCTTATCCTGGTTGCAGAATTTTTGCTGTGATTATTCTATACCATCTATACAACATTTTCATCCATATATTATCTCCTTCAACCTTCCTGCACCCTGGTCAGAAGACAATGAAAAAGTATGAACATGCTAAAAAAGCTCTTTGTTCTTTTGCATTTCTTGTCATTGTCTTCCAGACCCACCCATTATCCCTGTCCTTCACATCGCTCCACCCCACCCACCCCCCACCCCCCACCCCCCGACCCCTCGGAATTGTATCTTTATCTTTTCCTGGGTCCATTAACACGACGCCAATTAAATTGCATTACACCCCCCTTTTGAAAAAAAAAAGAAAAACATATTCCTGCACTTTGTTTTGCCTTGACCGAAATACTTAATGTTTAATCAGCTATCTCCCTGTATGTATAAAAAGGGCATTTTTTAAGTAACGCGTGATGCTGCTGCTACTGCTACTACTACTACTACTACTACTACTACTACTACTACTACTACTACTACTACTACTACTACTACTACTACTACTACTACTACTACTACTACTACTACTACTACTATTATTATTATTATTATTATTATTATTATTATTATTATTATTGTTGTTGTTATTATTATTACAACTACTACTACGTCTAGTAGCATCCTTCCACGCCCTGATTGGCCCTGGCAGGCAAGATCGAAACCCACCTTCTAATGGTCTAACTATATTGAGTTGATGCGTTGAAAAGACAAACTGCAATAAAAATAAGAGAAAAAAAAGGGAAGTAAAATGATAAAATAATAGACGAGTTCGAACTATCTCTTGTCTACTCGGAATCTTTTTCAGTGAAATCAAGCACTTGATATAATAGCCGTGGTGTTACACTTCTATCAACAATGAGAGAGAGAGAGAGAGAGAGAGAGAGAGAGAGAGAGAGAGAGAGAGAGAGAGAGATAGAGAGAGAGAGACAGACAGACAGACAGACAGACAGACAGACAGACAAACAGACAGACAGATAGACAGACAGACAGACAGACAGACAGACAGATAGACAGACAGACAGACAGACAGAAAGAGAGAGAGACAGAAAGAGAGAGAGAGGGAGAGAGAGAGAGAGAGAAAGAGAGAGAGAGAGAGAGAGAGAGAGAGAATTGAGGATAAGTCGTCTTGAGAAAAGAACAAATAATTGTGCACACTTTCCTTCAACACAGAGCCTGGTGAAAATTAAACTCTCCATTCGACAGAAAAGTTGCTTCTAAATGGCCCAGCGAACCATACGTTGCAAAGATCTAGGAGATGACACAAGGAACAAACTGTTAAAGAATTTTAGGAATACCTCAGCCTCTGATAAAAGAACATGTACTAATCACAAATTAATTGACTACAATTCAACTGCTGATCTTTAATGAAAGAATAAAAATACCGCTCCCCCCCCCCCCCTAAAAAAGAGAACCTCCCCCCGTAAATTCAAAGGGAGTGAAAAGAAAAATCGTATCGAAGCTAATGACTTTACAGATGGGCAAAAGACAGGAGTTTGATTATTCGTCTTTTCGACTTTTTGCGAAAACACTGTACCAGTAGGCCTACCCACTAAGAGAGGCCCTGTCATCTTAATGCCATGAATTATGTCGATGGAGGCGTACAACGTTTGCAACCTACCTTCCACTATCTATTGAAATTAAAACTTGAAAGAACGTTTCTCTTTTAAACAATACTGTTTCTGACTTTTTACGACGCATAGCTAACTTCAAACAGTATCCTGAATATGATATTATTTGTTTCAGTAATTGTTTCCTGGGATTTGCAACTCATTTAGGTCATATAAGTACCAAAGATTGAAGGTGTGACAAGAGAGTAACATATAAAAAAGAGGAGGAGGTATAAAGAGGATAGACGTTTGATAAGAAAATGAGCAAACCCTACCAGAGCACCCATAAACCACACACTCTGAATATAATGTTTGTTTTCTACTGCCCATGTCTTTAGTACATGTAAACTAACAGGAAAGGCTAAACGACAGATTGACAGACAGGCGGACAAACAACATAGATAGATAGATAGATAGATAGATAGATAGATAGATAGATAGATAGATAGATAGATAGATAGATAGATAGATAGATAGAG
>NW_004797300.1:314670-316158 GCF_000002075.1 Aplysia californica
ATAAACAATAATAATGATAATGATAATATCAATAATAATAATAATAATAATAATAATAATAATAATAATAATAATAATAATAATAATGATGATAATGATGATAAAAATATAAATATGGTAAGCTCCCTCGTTATTGGACGCACCATCTATTATACATATCACAAGTCTAGTTAGGGCGTCAAATGTTCTGGATCTCAGGAGATATCACAAGGGTTGGCCTTATAATCCAATACACATTGCACTTTCTACATAATGTTTAAAGTAATCCTGCCTTCCGCACTTTTCTCTTCTTTTACAAAGTTACACTTTCTAGACCTCTGGTATATCATAAGTTATAGACCTCAAAAAGGACAAGATCAGGGTTTGTTTGGACGTGGGAAGCTCATTCTTGTTTAGACATCGCTAAATCTGTATTTTATCGCGTAACCTATCTTAACTTCCATGTCCCGACAACTCAAAGTCTAAACTTTTTTAGAATATCTTACCTTGAGTCAAGGATCCCTTTCTTCTGAGCGTCTTTACTTAATACCCCATTGAGAATAACGTTTATCTACAAAATATTACACATTTTTAAAAATTGCTTTATATTAAATAGATATTTAGATAGAGATTTTCTTTTGGTCAGAACACAATGTACAGAATGTTACTGTTGTCTTGTAAAGCACTCAAAACCTGAGTACTTTAATCGAGGTTGAGCGCTATATAAATGTCATACTATGTTATTATAATTATTTTTAAAATTATAGCACAAAAAGTCCAAGAATTCATTAGATATTGCAGGTCCGGGACACCTGGACTCCTTTACGTACTACCCTATCACGGGGATCAGATGGGTAGTCACTGGAGTGAGTCCTTGAGCAAGACAGGACAACCCTAGCTAAAAAAACAAACAAAAAAACAGGGCGCTGCACAGTTGCGACAAGCAATGGCATGATTGTGAAATCCTTCCGTATTGGTGTAATATTGTTTATTTATTTTTTCATGTATATATGTGTATGTGATTTTATGCATTATTTATAATAAAGTATTTATGTAGGTCTATCATGTACGTGTATGTTTCCCCTTGTAATCCAAATTGCCCTTCTGGGATATTTTAAAAAATGTATTTTATCTTTATTCATTTATTATTGAGAGTAAAGTGCATCTAAACTATACGTCCTATTACATCATTTTCACAAGTTCAAGAATTCATTAGATATCGCAGGTCCGGGACTTCTTCTCAGGACTGGCCACTTTCCTTGTGAGGAAGTAACACTTCATGGGAGTGGCCTTGCCCTTCATCACCACCTCTCCTCTGTACTGGAACTTGAAACTTTTGTCGCTGTTCAGGGGCTGCTGTAGGAACCTGCAGAACAAGGGGAAGACAGGATAGGAGTAGCAAAAATAACAATATTTGATAATGCTACCACTAATAAAAATAATTATGATAATAATAATCATTTAAAAAATAATAATCAACATCCTCATCATCGTCATCATCATCATCAT